>NC_084981.1:26646875-26649375 GCF_963691925.1 Scomber scombrus
AACCGCATCCAATCCCACTTGCATGTCGTGTTAAAACAAGTTGCAGAACAAGTGCAAAATAAAAAATAAAAAATAAAAATACTTTTTGCAGTCAAGGTACAACAATGGCAAACATCCTGCCAGCATCGACTTCAAACCCCTTCGAGAGCTGAATTCTTACATGTGCCTGTACCAAAAACAGAAATGAACTTCCAACAGTAAACAAGTCGCTGCTCGTTGAACAGAAAGGCAAAGAAACCGTCAAGCAAGCAAAAATCAAGCTGTAACGGTTAATGGAGAGAAACTAGAAACTCTGCAGGGAGTACTGAAGGTTTGTTAAGGTCGAGGTTAACTCTACGTGAACTGTCTCTCTGCAGTGAAGCATACATAACTTGTATTATTACATAATATAATAAGCTATCTCAGTGGCGGCTTGCTTGCTGCTCTGTGTCTTTGTGTTTTCACTGTTTCCCCCCTTTGCTCGCACCAGAGATGTCGACTGTCCCAATTCCAAACACTTTTAAAACAAACTTTATGTAACTGATTCCCAGTGATTGGATCAGACAGCGAACAGTGAAGAGGCCATGAAATAGTACTCTGCCGACTTCATATTGCACTCATTGTCAGACTCACAATGGACAGTAAAAAAAAAAGGATCAAAATCGGCTTTTTTTTCATGCATTCTCCTTCCTTGTCAAAACCTGGCAGCTACAATGCAGCGTCTTTCTATTCACTAGACTGTATAGTTTTAAATGCATTATGCAAGGAGTGGCTAATGTAGCATTGACGTGCTAGCCTTAACCCCTTACATACTGTTCAGGATCAAATTTGACACTTTTTTTTTTTTTTTACATTTAAAGCTGTAAAAACATCATATACGCATTTCTTTTAGCCGGACTTTTCCTAATATGACCCACAGTATACAAAAATGGAAATAAAATGCATATTTCTTTTAATTTTTGTGCAGCTGATACTCATTTTTATATATGCAAAAGTACAAATTTGACCTGTGTTTATTAAAAAACATCAAAAATCAGCATTAAAACATGTTGTATTTTTCATATTCTATAAAATGTTTTACTGCACCATAATATAGTGATTGTGAATGTATTTTTTCCATAAAATTAATCAAACAGAAGGATTAATCAAACACTTATTAATGGCTGAAGGGGAATTTATGAATGTGAATTGATGTAGACACTAATTATGAATCAGAATATTGAACGTAATGTAAAAGGTTAAACAGAGATTAGAAGTGGGACACAGAGGTTTGGTAAATTAACTCATTTCTAACTCAACACCACTATATATATATATTATTTTTAGACTTTTAGTCTTCAGCCGACACTGACTCAAGGGACTAAAGGCACTCAAGGCAATTTATCAGATTTCGTGCAGCTGCCTCTGGAGCCACAAAGACTTTCTTTTTACACCTATTTCAATTTTTCAGGACAGTCAAAGTGAATGAAAAGAATGATATTTATTATAATAATACAACAAGATATAGGAAGGCTTTGGCTTTTGAACTCCATGAGGACATCGTCCCAGAGCGGCTGCGAGGTAGATAGATCCCCCTCCCCTCCCACCATGAAGTCCAGACACTGGTGGTGGTGCTTGCTGATAGGTCGAAAAAGATGGAAAGATGGGATTGTGGATCCTGCGGAGACTGGGGAGGTGGTGAGGGGCACATAGCAGCTTTAAGTCAGACTGGAGCAGGGAGGAAAGGGAGAGAGAGAGAGAGAGAGAGAGAGAGAGAGAGAGAGAGAGAGAGAGAGAGAGAGAGAGAGAGAGACAGACAGACAGACAGACAGACAGAGAGAGAGACAGAGAGAGAGAGACAGACAGACAGACAGACAGAGAGAGAGAGAGAGAGAGACACAGAGAGAGAGAGAGAGAGAGAGAGAGAGACAGAGAGAGAGAGAGACATTGAGAGAGAGACAGACAGAGAGAGAGAGACAGAGAGAGAGAGAGACAGACAGAGAGAGAGACAGAGAGAGAGAGAGACAGACAGACAGACATAGAGAGAGACAGACAGACAGAGAGAGAGAGAGACACAGAGAGAGAGAGAGAGAGAGAGAGAGAGAGAGACACAGAGAGACAGAGAGAGAGAGAGACAGTGAGAGAGAGACAGACAGAGAGAGAGAGACAGAGAGAGAGAGAGACAGACAGAGAGAGAGACAGAGAGAGAGAGAGACAGACAGACAGACAGAGAGAGAGACAGACAGACAGAGAGAGAGAGAGAGAAGAGAGAGAGAGAGACACAGAGAGACAGAGAGAGAGAGAGACAGTGAGAGAGAGACAGACAGAGAGAGAGAGACAGAGAGAGAGAGAGAGAGAGAGAGACACAGAGAGAGAGAGAGAGAGAGCTGGAAACGTCCCCGAATATAAAACTAAATAAGGGATGAGGGGAGTAACTATGTAACTATAAAAAGAAAGTGACGCCAGATAAGTAGCAGAAAGATGATCAAGTCATCAAAACTAAAGTTAAGCCACAAAACAAAGCAATACAAAAGGAAAGTCA
>NC_084981.1:26654375-26795093 GCF_963691925.1 Scomber scombrus
GACAGTAGGAAGGAAGGAAAAAAGGAAGGAAGGAAGGAAGGAAGGAACGAAGAAGGACAGAAGGAATGAAGGAAAATAGGAAGGACAGAAGGAAGGAAGGAAGGAAGGAAGGACAGATGGAGGGAACATTTACCCTAACAGCTGAAAACATTGGTTAGAAAATTAGAAAAGTCATCAAATGTAATAAGTTACATTACTTTGATGTAATTGAAATAGTTACATTAATTATTATGTGTGCATGGATATGGGTGTAGGTATCTATATGTGTATATATTTTATCTATTTCTTTTATTTAAGTGTGAGATGTGTGTATGAGTGATGACCGAGGATGGAGCTGTTTTAAATTTCATTGTATTGACCTCAATGTAATGACAATAAGGACAATTCAATTCAATTATAAATGAATCAGATATTACTAATATTAGGATAAACCTGAGAGAATAAACCTGGGATTGGTGGAGGGATGTTAGAGCTACTTCTTTAAGAGCATAGATCTTTTTTTATCGTATGTTTTAAAGAAAAATCTGCATAAAAATCTGCAGCGTACTGGCTCAATTTATCATGAAAAAAATGCTCATTAATATCAAAATGAAGTACTATTAGAGGCATGAGGTATGAGTCTGAGTTCTCACAGCGGCTATAACAGTCCAGTAAACATCAAAGGCATGAAAATCTCCTGATGTCTGTGAGAGTGCGGCTTCATGTGTGGGCTTGTGTGGTGTGACAGAGTGTGCACACCGGTTTGTATGAACAGGTAGGCCATCGGTGCATCATTTGTTAATTAGCAGAACATAACGTTTCACACACGCCCCCCTCTTATTTATCCTACCTCCATGTGGCGCCGCATGCACACTCTCACAGGCTCGCAAACAAAGATAGACGTAGATTTGTTTGTGACACACGCTGTGATTTGCTTCCTCTTGAAGCTCCCAGCGGTTTTTCACTCGGTTTCTGGTTCCCAAAGATAATTAGTCAGCTTTCATGTCCGGTGAATATCCTTCCTAACTGATCAAAAAAAGAGGAACTGTTTGGAGTGGTTCCTGTCCTCCGCATGACCTTTTCATCACATAAAAAAACAATGGATGAAGCCTGACGTCCAATAAAAGATGCTTCATTCTTTCATTTGTCGTCTTCTCAGATGTGTGTGTGTGTGTGTGTGTGTGTGTGTGTGTGTGTGTGTGTGTGTGTGTGAAGGAGTCTCAGCACACTCCTTTTCTCTCTTTCCAATAATGTTTCCCTGTGTGCTACCTGCCCAAATCCAAACAGCAGACAAAGTTAATCTATTCACTCATGAAGACAACAGAACATCTAGTAGCTACAGAGACAGATATTTTACCTCAGGAGTCGGTGAAGACCAAACACTGAGATAAAATAGAGACAATATTGGACTGTTGATCATCAGGTGGCCAGAAACACAACTTATAATTAATGATATTGAGAAAATAATCAATGTTGAGGTTCTCGTGTGTCTTATGGATAGCTATATTAGGGATATGTACTTTTCAGTGTTGGGGAGTATCTAGTTACATGTAACGGCATTACGTAATTTAATTAATGTAATGTTATAGCCAGGAAAAACAAACATATGTTAGGAGGGATGGAAGGAAGGAAGGAAGGACAGAAAAAAGGAAGGAATGAAGGACAGAAGGAAGGAATGAAGGAAGATAGGAAGGACAGAAGAAAGGAAGAAAGGAAGGAAGGAAGATAGGAAGGACAGAAGGGAGGAAGGAGGGAGGGAAGGAAGGAAGGACAGAAGGAAGGAAGGTAGGAAGGAATGAAGGAAGGAAAGAAGGAAAGAAGGAAAGAAGGAAGGAATGAATGAAGATAGGAAGGAAGGAAGGAAGGAAGGAAGAAAGGACGGAAGGAAGATAGGAAGGACAGAAGGAAGGAAGGAGGGAGCGAAGGAAGGACAGAAAGAAGGAAGGAAGGAAGGACAGAAGGAAGGAAGGAAGGAAGGAAGGAATGAAGGACAGAAGGAAGGAAGGAAAAAAGGACAGAAGGAAGGAAGGAAGGAAAGAAGGAAAAAAGGACAGAAGGAAGGAAGGAAAATAGGAAGGACAGAAGGAAGGAAGGAAGGACAGATGGAGGGAACATTTACCCTAACAGCTGAAAACATTGGTTAGAAAATTAGAAAAGTAATAAAATGTAATAAGTTACATTACTTTGATGAAGTAACTAAAATAGTTACATTACTTAAAACATTTTAAATAGAGTAACTAGTAATCTGTAATCTATTACATTATCCATAGTAACCTTCCCAACCCTGCTACTTTTCTCTTTAAGTTTGTGGTAGTAGTGATAATAACTGAGACTAAACATCCTCTGATTGCTTCCTGTATCATACATGTATATATAGATATATATATACATGAACTGCTTTGATACAAACACACTGTATGTTTGGACTGCTGAGTTAATTGTTTAATGTGTTTTTTGTTTCATACGGCTGCTGTAGGAGTGAAAATGAAATAATGGAAAATAATTACAGAGAAACCAACATGGAACAATTACATTGATAATGTGGTTAATACATGTGTGGTTCAGTGGTTAGCTTAAAATATTCCACTGATGCATCCACATGTCTGCGGTGTTAACAGCCAATTATCATCTTCAGCCATGAGGGGGGAAAAAATAATAAAATGAGCAAGTGGTTTCCAGCACTGAGAGGCTAAAAGGGATTTTATAAGAGGAGCTAACAATGGAGACACAATAAAATCTGTAATGCAGGTGATCTATGCAGTCTACAAAAGCAGTCTTAAAAAAAAACGTCTACTTGAGACAGAAGACATGGAAAACCTTTTTCAAGCTGCTTTCACTTTCCCATCACTGAATGACCATTTTACACCATGTGCAAGCTTCATTTTGATCCGACATGTTGGACTGTAGTGTGTAAAACGTTGTTCTGATGGGCGCTAAAAGCCATCTTCACATCTATAACAATACAAGATCTAATAGAAACAGTAATGCTTCCTCAAGCATTCACAGAACAGTGATGTGTGTGCAGAGTTCCCGAGCTGTAAGAACAAAGTACCTGAACTGTGTCTTTCTGAGAACTTTAATTTGATGGGTTATGAAGCGTTAACACATACAGTACAGACTCAAAGGCTGAGACAGCAATAGGTTGTTATTCATTCTGAACGAGACTTACTAGAGATGCAAAAAAGGCGCCCAGCTACTCTACAGGGGAAAGTTGAGAAAGGTTCAATTTTATACAAAAGCTCCCCGACGCAGTGCGAACATCAACTGGGCGAAAGCCAAACGCACTTGTTTTGATTCCTGTGGAAATTGAAGCACGGAGTTGTTGTTTACTACGACACTCCACTAGCAGATTGTTGCAGAATCCGACTTCCCTATTTTCAACAACATGTCTTTAACCCTCCTGTTGTCCTCAGGTCAAGGAAGGGCAGGAGGAAGGAAGGAAGGAAGGAAAGAAGGAAAGGAGAAAGGGGGAGGGAGGAAGGAAGGAAGGAAAGGAGGAAGGAAGGAAGGAAAGAAAGAAGGAAAGGAGGGAGGGAGGAAGGAAGGAAAGCAGGAAGGGAGGAGGAAGGAAGGAATGAGGAAGGAAGGAAGGAGTGAAAGAAGGAAAGGAGTAAGGAGGGAGGGAGGAAAAGAGGAAGGAAGTAAGGAGAGAAGGAAGGAAGGAAGGAATGAAAGAAGGAAAGGAGTAAGGAGGGAGGGAGGAAGGAAGGAAAGCAGTAAGGGAGGAGGAAGGAAGGAAGGAAAGAAGGAACAGTCAAAAGAGATGGGGTCAAGGGAGGTTAATAATAATTTTTAAAAAGAACAATGTGTGGGAACTATTTGACAACATTATTGATTAAGTAGTCTATAAGCAGCCGAAACTGCCCATTACTTTATATCTGTATCTGGGTCAATGAGCTTTTTTTTGTGTCCATGTGGTTTAGTCAAATTTAAAGGGGTTCAAATATGAAAAATAAACGTATGAATAACTTGCACACATTCTTTTTGTGGACTCAGCATCAAATTTCTGCTTTTAATCCATTTAGAGAGAATATATTAGAGGATTATGGTAAAAATGTCTAAGTGGTGTAACCATAAAAACTTTGTACCAAATAATTCAACTTGCTTAAAAACAGTAAATTCTCAATAAAACACCATATCAACTAGTTTGGCATGATCTTACATTATAACTTTATATTAAATAAAGGTAATGGGATACAATTGTTCTAAATATTACATTTAACCCTCCTGTTGTCCTCGAGTCAAGGAAGGAAGGGAGGAAGAAGGAAGGAAAGGAGGGAGGAAGGAAGACGGAAGGAAAGGAGGGAGGAAGGAAGACGGAAGGAAAGGAGGGAGGAATGAGGAAGAAGGAAGGAAAGGAGGGAGGAAGGAAGACGGAAGGAAGACGGAAGGAAAGGAGGGAGGGAGGAAGGAAGAAGGAAGGAAGGTAGGAGGGAAGGAGGAAAGAAGGAAGGAAGGAAAGAAGGACAGGGGAAGGGGGGAAGGTAGGGAGGATGAAAGAAAGAGAGAAGGAGGGAAGGAGGAAAGAAAGAAGGGAGGAAGGAAAGGAAAGGAATGAAGGACAGAAGGAAGGAAGAAAGGGGGATGGAGGAAGGAAAGAAGGACGGGAGGAAACAGAGAGGAAGGAAAGAAAGAGAGAAGGAGGGAGGAAGGAAGGACAGACGGAAGGAAGGAAGGAAGGACAGAAGGAAGGAAAGAAGGACGGGAGGAAAGAGAGAGGAAGGAAAGAAAGAGAGAAGGAGGGAGGAAGGAAGGAAGGACACAAGGAAGGAAGGAAAGAAGGACGGGAGGAAAGAGAGAGGAAGGAAAGAAAGACAGAAGGAGGGAGGAAGGAAGGACAGACGGAAGGAAGGAAGGAAAGAAGGAACAGTCAAAACAGACAGGGTCAATTTGACCCGGGAGGACGACACAAAGGTTAATGTCATCTTGCCAACCCTAATTTGTCACTGAGTCATATGTAAATAAAGCTTTACAATTTTTTTTTTTTACATCTAACAGACACTAATTTGACTGTTAGATGCCTTTTTTTGTAATTGCATGTTAACATACAATGACATTTTTTTTTTTTTTTTTACATTAGGAAAGTACACGATGACGTACGTTGGCTGTGAAACTGTGAATGATATATCACAAAGTCATGTCTAAGAATGAGAGGAAATCACTCCGATGTGAAGGGCTTTGGAAATGGGAGCTGGCGTCAGACATGACGTATAACCTGCATCATCACTCACTTCCCAGTTCATCTTTGAGCTATCTTGGCTCGGCCTAAAAATAGCCTAAAATGAACATTTGCCTCACACACACCCACACTTTCAAACTTTTAGGGGCTGTGTGTGTGTGTGGCTCATTTCAAGGTTTTCTAAAGACAAAATGTGTGCATTGTAAGAGCTGTCTGTTTCAGGCTTTAACCCCTAACCCTCTCTACCTGCTGGGAACATCACACCTGACTCCCATCTCATCAGTGGCACTATATAAACCCCTTGGAACCAGAGCTTCCTGCCATTTGTCCACAGAGCTGCATGTTGGACTGCTTTTGCTGGTGTTGCTGCTATGGCTGAGATCTGCTGCTACTTGACATTTTGACTGTTCTTCTGTCTAGTGTCGTTATTGGTGCAGCTCTGATTTGTGCTTGATACATTTGTTGAGGAAGCCTTGTAGGGGTTCTCTCCCTTTTTATTTTCCAACCTTCTTTTCTCCTGTTTAGTGGTCAGTGAGGGAGCCAGGCACTGTGTTTTTCAGTTTTTCATAGCATTAGTGATACATTATATTCCAGTTAGTGCAGGGTTTTTGTTTATTTTTCATTGGTCCAGTAGGCTTCAAATTTTCCTAACATCACTTTATTAATATTTGTCATTTCAGAGGTTTTAGGGCGGCTATGGCTCACTATGGAGGTAGAGCGGTCCTCCACCAATTGGAAGATTGGCGATCCAATTCCCGTCTCCTCCAGTCCACATGTCGACTTTTCATTGGGCAAAATACTTAACCCCAAATTGCTCCCGTTGCGTATGAATGGTTAGTTTCCTCCTGATGAGCAGGTTGGCACCCTGCGTGGTCAATGTATGAATCAGTGTATGAACGGGTGAATGCGACATGTAGTGTAAAAGTGCTTTGAGTGGTCATAATGACTAGAAAAGTGCTATATAAGTACAGTCCATTTACCATCCATTTAACTTTTCTTTTTTTTCCCCCTGAAATCATTTCCCTTCTGTTTCCTTTCCACGAACTATTTCAACTCCGGTATGTTACTTCCTGTGTACCTCTAGTCAGCAACGGTCGTAACATACACATGGGAATCTATTGAATGATTAACCCTCCTGTTGTCCTCGAGACAAGGAAGGAAGGGAGGAAGAAGGAAGGAAAGGAGGGAGGAAGGAAAGAGGGAAGGAAGGAAGGAAGTAAAGGAGGGATGAAGGAAGGAAGGGAGGAATAAGGAAGGAAAGGAGGAAGGAAAGGAGGGAGGAAGGAAAGATGGAAGAAAGGAAGGAAGGAAGGAAAGGAGGGATGAAGGAAGGAAAGAAGGAAGGAAGGAAAGGAGGAAGAAGGAAGGAAAGGAGGGAGGAAGGAAGGAAGGAAGGAAGTGAGGAAAGAAGGAACAGTCAAAACAGACGGGGTCCATTTGACCCGGGAGGACGACACAAAGGTTAATGAAAGAAGGGTAGGTGCTATAATGGTGGAACTCTCTCCCACCAGACATTCGCACTTCGGACTCTGTTTCCACCTTTAAATCCCGCCTGAAAACGCACCTATTCAGAGTGGCATACTCTGTCTCACACTAACTATGCATCACGTTCTTGTTTATTTGTTGCACTGATGCACTTTATAGTCACATTCATATTTATTCTTTATCTTTGCACTAAATGTTACCTGATTTATATTGTTTGATGAACTGTTGTCGTGTTATATCTGCCTTGTAAGGTGTCCTTGAGTGTTTTGAAAGGCGCCTTTAAATATAATGCATTATTATTATTATTATTATTATTATTATTATTATAAGCAAATTTCGGTCAAATTTCAGCCTTTTTGGTCAAACTGCTTTATTTACTTATACAGGGTGTCCATGAAGTCTCTTTACAATTTAACACATTTATTAAAAAAAATAAATAAGCAAATGAATAGATAAATCTGTGGAAATGTAATCATTTAATAAACCTCTATATGGCCTCCATTAGATGCACGAAGCACATCAAAACGGTACTCGATTTCTCGCCATGTTGGCTGCAGCAGAGCCTCATGCATCAATGGCATCAGTGATGTTTAGCTTCAGGTCGTTGACGTCCCGTATCTTTGTTCCATACATGATACACAAATGCAATGTGATTAAAAACTTTAATAACCACTGAGTACATAAAACAAATCTGATTAACGAATCTCATCAATTGCTTTTGTAATGATTTTTTTTAAATTGTAAAGAGACTTTGTGGACACCCTCTACTTTTTTTTTTCCCTTTTTGGGTTGTTAATAGATATGGCGGAGATGAAGGACACAGAACAGGTTAATATGATTGTTTGTACATGTGTGTTTTGAGCTCATGTGACCGAAATAAAGTAAACTAAACAGGAAAAAAAAGTGTTATACTGGTGATGTGTACCTTTTTTATACAGTAGATGTAGGAAGGAAGGACAGAAGGAAGGAAGGAAGGAAGGAAGGAAGGAAGGACAGAAGGAAGGAAGGAATGAGGACAGAAGGAAGGAAGGAAGGAATGAAGGAAGATAGGAAGGACAGAAGGAAGGAAGGAATGAGGACAGAAGGAAGGAAGGAAGGAATGAAGGAAGATAGGAAGGACAGAAGGAAGGAAGGAAGGAAGGAAGATAGGAAGGACAGAAGGAAGGAAGGAAGGAAGGACAGAAGGAAGGAAGGAATGAGGACAGAAGGAAGAAAGGAAGGAAGGAATGAAGGAAGATAGGAAGGAAGGAAGGAAGGAAGGAATGAAGGAAGATAGGAAGGAAGGAAGGAAGGAAGGAAGGAAGGAAGGAAGGAATGAAGGAAGATAGGAAGGAAGGAAGGAAGGAAGGAAGGAAGGAAGGAAGGAAGGAACTAGAAACTACAACCACCCTATAAGCATGGCAGCTAAATGTATAATCATAAACAACTGTGTGTCAGCAGCAGCAGCAGCAAAACAACCCATCTGCTTATATTCATGTGTGCAAAATGGCAGAGGTCAACTTCTGTAGTCTGCTATATTATGCATGTGCTGATTCAGCCACACTGGCCAGCACAAATCAGTGTGATTATTTTCCTGACAGAATACGCTTGTGAAGTATAATAATAACGAACAAGGCTTCACACTTTCACACCCAGCAGCCGCCCGAAGCTGTAAAAAAAAAAAAAAACAGGTGATTTGGTCTCATCAGTATGAACGAGCATCGCCGAGACATCTGCCTTGGCATGCTCCACAAAAACGGTGAGGTCAAAACTGTCCATCGTCGTGACAACCTGCCCCTCTGATGCAGCCGTAGTACTGTAGCTGCCCCTCCCCTCCCCCTCCTCCTCCCTCTCCCCGCCGACTTTCTCAGCCTTCCTCTACATCGCTGTGTCGCTCACCTATTCACCAGCGTGCCTGGGTGAAGAGCCGCATCAGCTGCTGAGTGAAATGATAATGAAGACAGGATAAGAGTCTCTCCCCTCTGTCTTTTTCTCTCTCTCTCACACACACACACACATACACTCTCACTCTTACACTCATTCACTCGCTCTCTCCTTCTACCCCAGACCACCCCCGCTGCCACTACACACACACACACACACACACACTTTCTCCTCAGTAAATCTGTCCAAACACTTCAGCAGTAACCTTCGGACGCTCAAGAACACTGACTCAATCTGTATACATGAATCCCGTTACTGTTACCAAGAAATCAAATCATTCTGCCGGCTGCTGACAGGAAAATTGCCACGTTGAATGCAACACACACACACACACACACACACACACACACACACACACACACACACACACACACACACACACACACACGTGCATTTTCATCTGCAGTGGCCTCCTCCTCTTTCACTCCCTCGATTCTTCTTCTTCTTCTTCTTCCTCTCGCCGGCAATTCAGGTAATAATTTCTAATAAAGGCTTATCAAGGAAACAGAGAGCGCAACTGTAATGTAGCTCCCACTCACCTGCTTGTGCCTCGCATTAATATGTTGGAATTTTCCAAGGTCAAATGACTCAGCCGGCTTAAAAAAAAAAAAAAAAAAAAAGGCAAACATACCGGCATGCTGAAAGGCAACCATGACAACCAAATACCATAATCGTTATGTCTCATAATCTTTAAATAGAATCTGATGTATGTGTGTCCCGTCCCCCCCCCGTGACTGAAATTATCTCAATCCAGCTAACAAATGTAGGACAATTTATCATTCAGAGTTCATATACATAGCTTTAGAGTCGGATTTAGGGGGAAAAAAGCACTTTTGGAATGAGGAGACGATGAGCTGCATATGGCGAAAATACTGCAGCACTACAGATAAAGCAAATTCCTCTTCAGATGTGCTCTAGTAGATGTTTCTCATGTCTGATTAGGCCTATGAGTCACATCTGTGCAACAAAAAAAAGAAAATCACAATGGAAGGGTGTTTTATACTATGATGGTACTATCAGGTAGGGTTGTAGAGCTTTATGGATGAATAAGAATAAGCAGAGTTCATCCATTCATGTCCAATAATTTTCAGAAGTAAAATGTTGTTTTCTGCATAGATAATGTTTGCTGACTTGCTGTTGGTTCTCCAGGGTTAATTATATCAGTGCAAAAATAAATAAATATCTGTGTTTGAACCAGGTGACATCAGGTCCTTTGATAGCAAGTCAAACATGAAAGCCTGTGAACATAAAACCAATTAAAATCCTGTCACATGTCTCACTAACAGCCGGCAGAAACTAACAATTACGCTGTTTAGAAAACTGATTTTTAACAATCTACAGTGTGAATCAGTTCATGTTTAATTTCTGGGTCACTTTTTCAGTGAATTCATGATTACATGACCACATTTTGTTTACAACTGCAACAATGAAGTGTTTTTTTTGTTTTTTTTAAATGCCTCTGGCTGGATTAATGTCTGTATCACTGGCAGCTGAGGCTCCTCCGTATTGTAGTATTTTTAGTAACAGCTCCTCCCACTTCCCAACTCATATTAACAATCTTTGCAGCAGTTGCAGTGCTGTTTGGACTCATTCAAAAAGCATTTTTTTAATAGAATATTTGATGTGATTTGACTATGATGTGAGCCAGAGCCAATGTAGCTCCTGAGGTATCATTGTGACCAGTAGGCAGAATCATAGTGTGGGTTGGCCCATTCAAAACTAATAATACTTAATATGTTCTAAAACATACGTCAGGGTCAGTGATGAATAAGGGTTGGCAAGAAAAAATCTTTAAAAATTGTCTTAAAAGCAGCATCAGGTTTGTTAAAATGTATATTTTGAGTTTTTGTTGGTTTTATGTCATTTGAAATGACATCGGAACCTTTTTTTTAACCAAAAGACTGAATGCTACTGAAATTGTCAAATGGTGTAACCACAAAATGATGATAAATATTACATATTTTATCCACCTACAGTGTATTTAAGTGGACTTATACTAATAATAACTTCATTTAAAACATGTAAATGGTTCCTGATCTCCATGGTTACCAGATGAAATGTAATATTTAGAACAATAGTATTCCATTACCTTTATTTAATATATAAAGTTATAATGTAAGATCATGACAAACTAGTTGATATGGTGTTTTATTGAGAATTTACTGTTTTTAAGCAAGTTGAATTATTTGGTACAAAGTTTTTATGGTTACACCACTTAGACATTTTTACCATAATCCTCTAATATATTCTCTCAAAATGGATTAAAAGCAGAAATTTGATGCTGGGTCCACAAAAAAAGAATGTGTGCAAGTTATTCATACGTTTATTTTCATATTTTAACCCCTTTAAATTTGACTAAACCACATGGACACAAAAAACCTCACTGACCCATAAATATGTTACAGGCACCAAGATGAACATGAACAGCGTCACATAGCCTGACACAAGCGGTCAAATATTCAAACACACACGACAGATGCAACAGCATCATTAATCAAGTGTATGCATAAAGGTACACCAGCAACGACATGCTCATTAACGTTAAAAGTGACATTTTAACACAGCCTGGCATACAGCCACATAGACCACACACACACACACACACACACACACACACACACACACACACGTTTGTATCTTTACTAGTGGGGATTTTTTAGAAATAACAGGTTCTGTGTTTTTAATCTATAGCTCTAAAGCCAAGTCTTAACCCTTTAAGCTGACCCCTAAATTGAAGAACAGCCCAAATATCTTAGATATAAATCTTTAAAACTCCCATTGATACAACAACACACACATCTTCCAGGACTGTCCTTGCACCAAGCCTGCAAACAGAAACATTATTATTATTATTTTGGAGTGGGTTGGGTAAATAAAAGGTAAGATATAGGCGTAATTATTTATAGTAAACGCTGCTTTTCCTACATACACAACTGTATGTCACCACAACATGCTTTATAGTCAAGTATATTCATTTTCTTTCAGACACTTTTGGGCTCACAGGTGTTGCTATACTGCTATATTCATAATAACATTATTTTTGGGAAGGGAACATGTTATGCTATTGCGGATTTCTGTTATTTCTTATTGGGTTTGGTGTTGGCTGTCTATGTGAAACCTGAGGTGAAGAATTGTAAAAATGTAACCTCTACTTCCTACTCATGATGACGTCAGATTGCTCACACAAACAATCCATTCATATGTAATTGAGAAGTTTTTATTTTGAGCAAGCAACAGGAAAAATAAGTGAAATCCTACTACTGCTATTTGCTTACGTATCCTCCAGAAACTGCCTAAAGTCTTTGAGGGACGCTTTCCAAAAACTAACCAATCAGAACAGAGTGGGCTCATCATTGGTGGCCTTAAAGAGGGTAAAACGGCCTGTTTGACACAGAGGCTGAACTATTGGGCTGCAGAAAGGACCAGAAAAGATAAATAAAGATCCTGTTGTCCTCAGGTCAAGGAAGGAAGGCAGGAAGGAAAGAAAGGAGTAAGGAGGGAGGCAGGGAGGAAGGAAGGGAGAAAAGAAGTAAGGGACGAAGGAAAGGGGAAAGAAGGGACAGGAGGAAGGGAGGAAGGAAGGAAGGAAGAAATGAGGAAGGAAGGGAGTAAGGAGGGAGGGAGGGAGGAAAAGAGGAAGGAAGTAAGGAGAGAGGGAAGGAAGGAAGTGAGGAAAGAAGTATGGAAGGAGGATGGAGCAAAGAAAGAGGGAAGGAGGGGAAGAACGAAGAACAAATTAAAGAAAGAGGGAGGAAGGAAGGAAAGAAGGAACAGTCAAAAGAAATGGGGTCAATTTGACCCGGGAGGACAACAGGAGGGTTAAATGATGCCAAGATGTTACAGAATATATAAATATAGACATGGTTATGTGCATGATATGTCCCTTTTAATTCATCATGGCTGTTCAACCAATCAAAAGCTTGTGAAATGTCGGGAAAAAGGCACATTTAGTTTTATAGGCTTGATATCTATCAATCACAACAAATGCCACTGAACTATATTACTGGTGACTAGTTTGACTTCTGTCCATGATCACAGTTACATGAGAGCTATTGTAACAGAGAGGAACTCAATTACAACACCATGTTCAAATCAAGTTACCCAGCCAAAGATCGGCTTCTCAAAGTCGCTTGAAGGTATGCGACATTGAAAAATATGACACAAATCAAGTGTTCCACCTCCTACATCCAGTCACGCTCTGAATACACATCACACTCCTCAGTCATACCTGTCAGCCCCACCTGACCCGTATCCTCTGCCATCCACTAATGTCATTATATACTGTTCAGGTTCACGACTAATCACATTATATCGCGTGTCTCATGCTGTCACAGAGGTGGGGGTACATGAGACCTGGCAGGCCTACTTAAACATGGGACATGTGCAAAGGCAGATTAAAGCAGTGATTCAAAAAAAATCCCGCTGATCATGTAGCAATTAGTAATTCACAAGCTGTTTCTTCAATTTGTCATGAAGCACTTTGCTGTGGGAGAGCGTAGCTCGGAGACAGCTTTGAATAGCAGCGATGTTTCAACAAACCAAATCACCCACAAGATAGCGTGTCTGCAGCTGGCTCGCTGTTGACTTTTTGATGCATGTTTTGTTTTTTACAAGTTAAAGTGTGATTTTCAAGCCTTTAATGAGGTGTTGCTTTGATGAGAGTTTCTGAATTCATGCTTGATTTGTTGCATTACCTGGAGAAATGAATTTCATATCTAAAAGCTGTATTCAGATACAAATTGGTACTCCATGTAAATCCAAAATATACATCCAAAAAGATGTATTATCATGCACTAGCTTTTGAGCCATTGCTATGAAATTTTGTTTGGATTTGCACCGTATAGTGTATAATCTTATCTTATCTTTTCTTTTCTTATCTTATCAAAAGATAATATGGACAACACAACAAAACAGTCAAGTATGGAAGTCCCTGAGAGGCCTATGCAAAAAAATAATCTTCAATTATTTCATTAAATCATATCTGTTGACAGTTCTGAATTGAATCTGTTAGATCGATCTGGTCCTATGAGCTGAAACTACCCAAAAAACTGTTAGTGAGTAAGTGCTGAATCCTGTTAAACTGTGTTCCCTCAGCAGCTCAGTGTTGGACTTGTGTAAAGTTGTGGGAGTTGTGAAAGACAAGTGTTTAAAAGAGAAGTCAGAGGCCAGGGCATCTTAACTTTTAGTCGATAGTGTGGGTCAAAACACCGGCTCCTACTCTTCCCACGGCATCTCTTGTTTGACCCTCTCTGCCTGGTAAACTCCAACATCTTCCAAACCCCCAAACATCTAGTTTTTTGTGTTTTTTTTCCCAGCTTTCTGCCTGGTGACCCCTGATGAAATCTGGGTCATTCTCCCAGACCTTTACAAAGCTCTCCAAGAACCACAGAAAAATATAACTGTTTTCAGAGGCTGGTAAATAGTCCCATATTACAGTTAAACTAAAATAATTCAACTGCCCCTTTAAGCCATTATCCACGATACAATGACTGAGTTTGTGTTTGTTCCTTCCACAGAAGAGATTTATCAACAGTTGCTGCAAATGCTGTCTCTGTCCATTTTTCAGTTCATTTGTAAATCCATTATGTGATTCCCTATCTCTTCCTGTGGGACCAGGGGAATTGAAGCAACGCCGGACAATATGAGACAGGAATGAATGTGTGAAGTGATACGAGCGGTGATGACAGAAGGTGAGAACAGAGGAGTTGGAGAAGGAGTAATAGTTTGTCACTCCGCCCTGCGTGACAGATGCTTTCATACTGTTTGCGTTCGTTTTTTTTTTTTGGGCTAATGACAACGGGGACCGAGAGCTGTGAGGAGATTTAGATGTTTCAGGTCTTGCAGCGACAGTACGTGCAACACCATGCATACAGAATTTTGAAAAATAAGACTTGCTCTCGCATCAATATGAGCTGTCAAATGTAAGATTTCTCTCATATTGCAAACTTTTTTTTGTCCTTTTCCTGAAATGATTCAATTTCACCCAACAAAGCTTGGATCCAAATGTCAGGACTCATTTAAATCAGCAGTGTTTTCAGCACTAAGTGAGAGCTCTTCTCTTTCAGACCAATTATGTAATCTGTTGTAGATTTGACAGTGGCCACGAGCCTGCTTTAAATATTACATTACATATTGTACTTTAGGAGATCTGGTATGAATGAGAGAGTCAAATATCCAGAAAATGGTAAAATACTTTGATACTTTATACTTTTAACATCGATGATCTAAAATCCCCTGCAGTGGGATTCGATTAATAAATGGTGGTGTGTTGATGAGGTGAATAAGTCTGACATCATCGTCTTCAAGAGCCAATTGTATTATAACATGTTTCCGCTGTGCAGTGCTTCCAAGGTAACTTGCGCCTCAGCAGGTGATGTGTTTTAATTTACCACCTTCTGAAACCTCACACTGCAGTAAGAGAGCTTTAGCAGACTAAAGGGAGAAATTCAGCCATTCTGAAATCAGAGACGAATGTGCTGATCCGCTGGGTCTTCTTCTAGAGTGGCATCTAGAAGAAGACACCTGGCAGAAATGGAATATAATAAAGTATTTTTTAATTAGTGTATAATCCTGTGAAAATATGAATCATTGTGTTTTTGAGCCTTTTATATCCAAATATGAAGCAGGTCCTCTTTCCACGGAGCTTGCCATGTTTCTACAGTAGCCAAGGAGAGACAAACACTCACTCTAGAGTGGATTTTTTATGTTTTTCATGAGTTTCGTGGCCATTGTAAGTTCTCCTACATGCTTATGGCGCTTTTCCACTACACAGTTCCAGCACGACTCGCCTCGACTCGACTCGCCTCGGTTCTTTTTGCGTTTCCACTAGGTAAAGTACCTGGTACCTGGTACTTTTTTAGTACCTGCTCTGGTGAGGTTCCAAGCGAGCCGAGCCGGTACTAAATGTGACGTCGACACACTGCTGGCCGCTGATTGGTAGTTGTCGCTGGAAGAGTCATGAGCCGTCCCACACAAGAATCAAACCCGGCATTTTTAAATACCGGCAGCAGCGTTACCATAGTTACAGCCATACAGCTCAATTTTCTTGCTTTGTGTGAGACAGAAAGCCTCATACAGCAGCAAGTACAGCATCGCCTCCATGTCCTCCATTGTTTATGTTTTTTGTGTCGCGTATAAAACGAAGTCACGGCAGTTTCGCGGAGCCGTGCTAAGACGACCCCGCCCACGTTGAGTAGGTACTTTTTTGTAATGGAAAAGGTTTATCCTGGTAGCGTACCGAGGCGAGGCGAGGCGAGTCGTGCTGGAGCTGTGTAGTGGAAAAGCGGCATTTGAAGGGGAGAGGTATTCAGTTGGCTGCAATCTGCAACCTTACAGGTAGATACCACTAAATCTTACAGGAGAAAACAGCTGATATTTTTACCAACTCTTGTTGTATCCAGGTTTCCAAACCCCCATAAAAAATGATCGTTGGTTATGAGGTGCAACATTTTGGATAAGCGGTTAATCTTTAATGTAATTCTCTTCTCTTCCAGCTTCTTGAATGTGAGGTTTTGCTGCTCGTCTCTGTTTTACAACACTGCAAACTGAATATCTTTAAATTATGTGAGTTTCAGACAAAACCCGCAGTTTTATAATTATTTTTTACTAAAGAGCCATATAATTAATTGATCAATTAAAAAAAATGTCCTGGTGGAATAGGATATTTAGGATGCTTACCACGGACTGCAACTTTCTTGCTGGAGTCTGAATTGTCTAGTGAGGACTTTAGCCTTCAAACTGATGATCATTATAGTTTGATTATATATGAATACATATGGAAACTGTCATTGCTGTTAAACCCAGCTGGACTTATACTGTAAACGAGTATATTTACAAACTGTATTACATTTATTTTAAAAAAAAACCAACAACATAAAGACATGAAGAATATGCCTGCATACACAAAGAAACAGAGAAAAAGGGAGTGCCAAAAAGTATTCATTGGGGATATTAACATACTGTGTTCTTAGAGAGTCTCCTGCTTGAACCAAATAAAAAGAACAGAAGCTTCTATTTCACACAAGGCACCATTTTTACTCCACAAAACACAAACATAATCAATACTTTACATAAGCCACTGGTGACAGAGTACTGACACAACATAGTCAAGCAGGAGTGCAAATGTTCCAGAAAAACATAAAGCAGCACCGTCGTGTACACATGCCACTGCACAATAATGAAGCATTTCTTTCAGGAGTTATATCCAACCTTTGAAGTGTGAACAGACTCTGTGCTGTAAAAACAGCAGCTCATTTCCACTGTAGCACCTGGCAGAGGTGTCTGAACATATCCAGCTGCACCCAGTGACTTCATGCATAATGGAAACTTTATGGATAATATGTAAGTTGGCTAAATATGTAAGTGGGTGGAAGATAGTTGGGTTTTTTTTCTGAATGTCCGTATTGAGCTACTGTACATGTCACGTGTACCTTGCACCATGGTGGATCAAAGTGACACTGTGGAAATGTGTTTGTAAAAGTGAAATATTCACATAGCTGTATCACAAGGACAGACTCTTCCCCTTAAGGCTCTTCTTCCAAGCCTTTACACTAAGCTAACCAGCTATACTGGCCTCATGTTTAGCACAGACACATGAAAGTGGTTTCATCCAGCCAGGGGAGTCATGCAGGCGTGGGCACATGTTTCAATGCATTTCAAAATGTAGCTTCTGATCATTGAAAAAGGACAACAAACTAGGACTAATTGATACTTAATTAACGCTCAATACTTGTGGATTATAGTTAAAACTGTTGATACTAAAGTCACGTTAAATGGGAACATCCTGAAGCTTTTAATAATGTGCACATTCATTCATGTCATTCTGTTTTATGGCGTGAGCTGAGATCGGTGGCATCCAATCTAAAACATCTGATGGAGAACGTGCTCCCTATATTTGAATGTGCACCACATCTATACATCTAAGAAAGTTCATATGCATGTCTCCTACTGCTTTAAAGTAATAGAAATGATGTATTATTATTATGTATGTATATTATTATTACCAGACCAGAATGTCAATATTAGCCAATTCTGGAAAACCCTCACGTTACCTTTCACATTAAGACAGATTTTGAAAGTAGAACATCTGGACTGAAAACGACATTTTTCAGTCTTCTTACCAGATCTTTTACTCAAATAAGTTTCAACACAAACAAGTTTAGTTTACAACAAGAGGAATCAAAGCACATGGCCGTGACGTTTACACCATCAGACAGAGTTAAGGTCCGTCACTTATAGCTTAGGAGAAAAATATTCTTGTTTCTCTCTCATTCTGAAGCTTTGAATAATGGACATATTCATTCACGTCATTCTGTTTCATGGCACAAGCCGAGACCGAGGGCATCCAATCTAAAACATCTGATGGAGAATGTGCACAATATCTCTGCATCAAAGTTCATATGCATGTCTCCTAAAGGTAATAGAAAGTATCTGCTCATGTAACTCTACTACCAGACCAGACTGTCAATATTGGACGATTCTGCAAAACCCTCACATTACCTTTCACATTATGACAGCTTTAGCATCAAAGCTAAAGATTTAGCTTTAAAGTAGGACAACTGGACTGAAAATGACATTTTTCAGATCTTTTACTCAAATAAAGTTTCATTACGAGGATTTCTAGTTTCCAACGAGAGGAATCAAAGTACATGACTGTGACTAGTTAAGGTTTGTCACTTAGGAAAAAAAACATCTTGTTTCTCTCTCACCAACTCTTATTCTTTATTTATGCTTGAACTGCACACGTTAATGCTGATATTCAATGTGTGTGTGTGCGTGTGTGTGTTTGTGCTTTTGAAAGCTGCAAACTAGTTATCCTTTCTACTACAAGACATTTCCATTTCAAAAGCTTTATAACTTGCTTTTCATTAACATAAAGCAGGATTTACTCACTCATAATTGCTCACTCATGCAAAGAAGAAGATGGAACGAACACACACACACACACACACACACACACACACACACACAAAACTGCAACAAAAAAGGCTAAACGTTCAAAGTTTCCTCACAGTTCAGACCGCTTTTACTTTCTCTTTTGAGTATTTAACAGGATGGTTGAGGTCATCATTGATTCATGGTCTAAGAACTGGTAATATATCCATCTATCTTCACAATACTGCACTGTCTGGGTATTAATTCTGGATGCGAACAATAATAGTGTCAATCTTCCAATGCTCTGGCTGGTCAAGTGCATTGATACCAACGCTGTGTTGTGGTGTGTAGTAAAACTACTGCGGCAGAAGATTGTGGGACGGACCTGTCCTGGAAGGTCCTGATGGATGTTGGATTGTTTAGTTTGTGTCTATGTGTGTGTGTGTATGTGTGTGTGTGTGTGTGTGTGTGTGTGTGTGTTTCTTTCTCTTTCGTGTCTGTCTCTCTTTAATGATGATGGCTATATGAGTTTTTTCTGTAGGTGTGTCTGTGTCATTGTGTGTCTGAATATGCTGCTGTAGCTGTGCATATGTGTGTGACTCTCTGTCTGTGTGTCTGTGTGTCTCTGTGTGTGTGTGTCTCTGTGTGTGTAGCGGTGTGTGTGTCACCAGTGTGCTTGATCAGCAGTCCTGCTGCTATCCCATTAACTCTTCTGCCGCAGGGCATACTGGTGCAACCCAAAGGACCCTGGGTAACAGCAGGACCCAGTAAAGTCATTTCCATTCAACCGCCTCAATCCTACTGGCCCACTGCTGCAACACTGTGTGTGTGTGTGTGTGTGTGTGTGTGTGCGTCTGTGTGTAGGACAGACAGATCACGTGGACATTTTTATAAAGAGGTAAAGACTGAATGATATCAAAATACAACAAATCACAGTGTTACTGACATTTAAATAGAGATACAGATCAATCTTCATTACGTAGAAATTCATTAAATTATAGATGATTAAAGAAAGGGAGTTTTAACATAACCAAAACACTGCCTACCACATAAGAAATCTACGTATTCAAACATTGTATACTTAATTTTTTATGTCCCTTCTTTCCAAAATAGCAGATCAGACAAATTATCATATTAGGTTAACTTACATAATGTGTTATTCAGACTTTTTATTGGCTTGGCAACAGTCACATTCATGAGTATAAATCATGTAATTTAAAAAAAAAACATGTATATGTACATACACAGCGTGTGTCTGTATGTGTATGTATGGTTGTGCATTGAAAACATTCATAAGTAACAAGAGAAAAGTCTGCACACTGCCGCTCCCAATGCAGGTATGTATTAGGATATCACAAGCATGAATTTTCAAGCACAGTGTCTGAAGAAGATCATTGTGTCACGCTGGTGATATCCTAATAAATACCTGCATTGGGAGCGGCAGTGTGCAGACTTTTTGTGTGTTTCTCATTTGTTGTTTGGTCCAGCACCTGCTTTATTCATCTAAAAATGATGGTTTAAACTAAAGAGAATGACAATGGAAAGATATTTGTTATGCTCATACCCACAGTAGACTGCTGAACAAAAGTCTGCAAACTAAATGCACGGAATAAAACTTTAACCTAATCATCCTTGAACTGATCTACTGTTCCATGTTATATATTGTTTTTTCAAATAAGATTTCCACACCCAGTATGTCTGCTAAAAATGTAAACCGTTGCACTACATTTATTTGGCAGATGTCTTTAGCTAAAGTGATGCACATTGTTCCCCACCATCAAATACACTGGGAGCAATATGTTAGTACGGTGTCTTACTAAAGGATACATGTGGAGGATCTGGGATCAGTCCACCAACCCCTAAAATCGATGGCCAACATCCTCTACCACCTGAGCTATAGTTGTTCCTGAGCTCTGTCCTTCGATTTATCTGGTTTCACACTGCAATGATCCAAGTGCATCAAATAAAGCCATCTGTATGTAAGCAGGTTTTTATGCTGCTGCTTTTCATTTGACAAGATTTTACCTGCAGCTCAGAGAGTGACAGAACAATATGATCACAGGTATATACAACATAAAACAGTATTAATATGCTGTTAGAGGAATAAGAAAGAACATAAGAATCACAGCCATGAGAGAGCTGATCTAACGCCCTGATCAATGTGATCAGACTGATAATAAATAATTAACATGATTGATCCACACCAAATGGGTCTATGTGAGAGCAACTTAAAACAGATCGAGGTGCCTGAGCCACTCGTTTGAACATTTGCATTTTATTCCCTTCTGTTTAAAAATGACTGTCTGTGGCTGCAGACTGACTCATTCAAGTGTGTGTAAAATGATTTAGAAGGTGCACTTGAGTGTATTCGGTGCATTTCTGTATTATTTTCCATAGAGAAAAAGGAAGAGAACCTTTGTTTCCATGAGAACAAATGATGTGCTCACATGTGAATGATGAAAGATGAAGACTTGCTTTTTTCTAATATACACTTGATAAAGGCCTTTCAATGAAAATGTGAATGTGTGAGCACACTGTTTAACTGTGGCTACGTCCAAAATGCCTCCTTATTTATTATATAGTGCACTGCATTCATAGGGCACTGTATTTATAGGACACTGCATTCATAGGGCATTGTATTTAGGCTGCTTTATTCCCTCAACACATGTCTAGAACAAACACCCAAAAGACTAGAGGTCTGCTCTTCTTCTAGGTCGACTTTTCCACACAGTGTTTTTAAAATTTGGGGGTTTTAATTCATATCTCGGACCAAATTGTAGCCAGAGGCATTTTCTCTTGGAGACCAAAGGAAACCAGGACTCCCCAAAATACAATCACATTTTCATTGTTATATAACATATTTGTCTTCTTTAGTTGGTGTAGAGAGTGAAACAGCACTCCTCTGTCAGTCAGATTGAGGCAAGGTTTGACTGAGGTCCACATATATAATGGTCAACTGTCTTCACTGAGTAGCATTGGTGGGACCAGTTAGTAAGTTAGATGGGGCTTGGATGGAGATGGGGACCTTATAAAAAAATGACTTTACTGAACTTGAGATGCAACTGAAGATAAAACAGAACAGGAGGCCTAAACTGAAACTGGACCAGACTCAGAGGAGTTGACAAGAAAAGTTAGGTCTTTTTGTGATGGGAAATATGCCAGAATGGAACGACTAACAGGAAGGTGAACCAGCTTTTCTACTGACCATGCCTGTTTGGAGCACCGCATGTACCCATCAAGCACAACAATCACTGATCGAGCAAAGGTCTCTGACATCACAGGGCAGTAAGTTATCAGTGTGTGGCAGTAGGTTAATAATTTATGCAAAACAAAATCTCAAAATTGTGGAAGGCAACTGATTTTTGGTCAAAATAAGAAAATCAAGTGAGTAATTTATGTTTAATATTTATTTGCGTTTAAAATTACTTCAGTCCGGAACACTCGTCATAGATTAAACCATTTATTGCAACAAATGGTAATACAGTCTTACAATGCTCCCTGGATTAGCCAGCAGCATGCTGAGCCAGCAGCCCGCCACCCCGCCCCCCCCTGCAGAGTGAGCCGAAAGCAAGACATGAATTGCAGATTGACCCTTGAACCATGATAGGACCCTGAACCAGAAAGGTGGAGGCTGGGGTGGTGGAGGCAAAGCTTTGTCAGCAGCCATGTGAGCAACAGTGAAGCAAGATAAGTGTAGGTAGGAGTCATATTTAAAGGGACCGCCTCGTGGTGAGAATGGCTGTGATTGATGTGTGACTGATAAGGAGCGCTGATCAACAGCTGTCCGCTGATTACAGCTGGGGGGTATGACTTCCGTGTCCTGCATGAACTAACGCCTTGCTTCATTAATATGAAATGGTGTAATTTAAGGCTGGATTAATGGACCCACCATGGACCCTTGAGCACTGCCAAAGCTCATGCTCCCCTTTTCTTTCTTCTGGCAGCCCTGCTCAGCTTTTGGTTACCACTGGTGTCGTCCATCATTTGTCCCACACAATCATTGATACAACCTGACCACAGTGCATTGTGGCCTGCTAACGAATAATCACTTGCTCTGCTAGTAAAAAAAAGAAAGAAAAGAAAGTCCGTCATGAGACTTAATTTTCATGGAAACACTTTTTTTTTTTTTAATTCCGATTCGATAACACTGCTGTCAGGCGGAAACTCCAAATTTTGTTTTGGACATATCAGGTTTCTGATAGAAACTATAGTTATCAGCATCAAGAGAAAGAGTCAAGCTCTGTGTCATTTTGCTGTGAAGCCCGACAAAGAAAACACACACTCTCTTCCCATTATTGACGGCCCCTTTCTACTCAAAGGCTCCTGACCACTTGCCCAGATTGGGTCATGGTGTAATGAGCTAATCTCAATCATGTATTCATCAGTTTACAAGCAGTCCAGTTCTTATATTGTATTTTCGAGGCCACATAAGGATCTAAATAAGCCTCAGCATCATTTTAATAAAGTTTTCTGATCAGGTACCACAACAGACTCGCTCTCTGAAATTGTCACGATGTGTTTTGTTGACTCCTATTCAGCGCTGATGTGTGATACAGTCAGCTTTCTGTTCCACAAGACAAGCTTGTCTGATTTTGTTGTCAGTCTGGCTCTGCTAGACCTTTTTCAGTTCTTGCCAGTATCTAGATGCCTGATAGTGTAAAGCCACAGCGCTCAAAGGTAATTTAAGTTTTTTGGCAATATCTCTGAAAGACAGTCTTTTCATGCTTCAAAGAAATAATAGCTCGCCTTTTGTCTGTCATGAGTTGACATTTGCCTGGCTTGATGCCTGCAGAGAAATACACAGGAGTCTGAAACTTACTCAAGGACCAAATAATCTGTGCACTCTCACATTTTACAGCGTATGTTAATCAGTGGCCTCAGGCGCTCTGGAAAGATCTCATGTAGACATCGGAGGTATCGGCCGACAGATACAAGTTGTTTGGTACTGTTTACATTGTTTCCTTGAAATGTTGTTTATACTTCTAGTCTGAATTGTTTCCACGTTGCATCGTGTTGGCAAACATAACTGCTGGCTGGATTTTGTCCAGAGGAAACTAGAATGAATTAAGGGCAACATTTATATATCGCACTGAATGTTATTAGATAAGATAAGTCATTCTGTTCTAATTTTAGGTTGCCTTTTCAATATCTAGCAGGGGATAATATATGAAAATGAGGTTTTTAGGCTAACTATGACTCATTTACAGTGATATTAAATAAGTTTTAAGCATTTTTCATGTCATTGTAGAGTCAGGACTCTGATACCAGAGACCCTGAAGGTTTAGGCAAAGGAAGAACTTTGGTTAATTTTAATGAAAAATAAATTAATAAATAATACATCAGTTTACACATCAAATTTCAGTGTTGACAGTGTGGGCAATACCATTGAAAGAAAAGATAAAGAAGGGGGAAAAACAACAATAAAGAAAGCCAGTCATTGTCCTATAGTTAAGTGTTCTCCTGCAACTGTAATTCCTCCTCTATGTATCTCAGAGAAAGTTGCCAAATCTTATAGAATTTGCCAGATGAACCTCATAATGTGTGTTTCATTTTATTCCAGTGCTGCCAGTGCCTAAAGATAACCATAAAAAAAGTTGAATATTTCTGTAGCTACTAACAGATGATAATTTACTACTGTTGTAATGTGCCTGTGTGTCTTTTCCTCTGCCTGCCAGCTACTGCCCCCCCCCCCCCCCCCCCCCCCCCCCCCCCCCTTCCTTTTTCTCTGCTGATTGCTGCAGCTTTGCTCTATTGCCATCAGCCTCAGCATTTAAGCTCAGAGGAGAGCCAGACCGGTGCTAGTGTGGTTCATCCAGTAGTGTTGTAGCTGTTTGCTGAGTTCTGGTCCTCTGAAATGAGGCCAACGCGGAAGTAACTTAAAACTGCATTCTATCAAAAGGCCACCAGGGGGCGACCGTTTTGGTGTCAAAAGGACTTCCGTCTCTATACAAGTCAATGGAGAATTCACCAACTTCTCACTTGATTTCTAACCTCAGTAAACGTTTTCAAAATGTGTTTATGGTCTCAATCGCTAGTTTAAAGCCTTCTTCAATGCAGTATGATGTTCATTTGGGACATTTTGGCCTCCCTGATTTTATATTTGACGATAAAGCAGGGTATGCATTAGGGCGTGGCTACGTCGTGATTGACAGGTTGATTGGTTCACAGGTTCAGGAGGGCGCCTCATGCTCCTCCTGATGCCCATATAAGTAGAATCTGTGTTTTTTTTTTACCCGACATGCACCGGAAATTTTCAAGATGGCGCTGCCCAGATCTGAAACTATTCGCTTCCAAGCAGCGGTCCACAAACCAATGGGTGACGTCACGGATGTTACGTCCATTTTATATACAGTCTATGCTTTGAACTGATTTTTGAGATAGTGCTCCCCTTTAATAATACTGTTGTTGTTTGTTTAAGTTACTTTTTTTACTTTTTTGGATTGGTTTCTTTTTGTATAGTGAAGTCTGTTTGATGTTAACTCTGCCTGAGTTTCTGATAGTTTTTTTCTGAGTTAATAAATCCTTAGTTTCATACTTTTACTTCAGTCGTCCTCTTGTTTTCCCCCCCTAGGGTTATCCCAATTGTTACTCCTTGCATCATCTAGACATTCTCTGGGTCATAACAACTGCAAAAAATCACATATATTGGCAAGAAATAATGTCACTCAACAATGTAAGTATCAACTTTTTCAACATTTTCTCATGTTGGGGAAAGAACATGATTCAGCCAGTATTACATTTCCCGTAAAATGCATTTTCTCTTGCAATAAAGTCGTATATAAATGTGATGGTTTTTTTTAGGAGACAGCGCTTCAGGGTGTTCGAAAATTGGCAGTGACAGTGTAAAGATGTGGCATCACAAATACTGATAGGTAAGCATTGGCATCACTTGATATAAACCTCTCAATGCCACTTTAATTATGTAATATTGAGATATGAAATACAGAAATTAATAATGTAATATTGTATTAACCAGTGTTGGCAGGATTAGGGTTAGGGTTAGTTGGCTGCATCTCATAATTAGTTATCTTCTAAATTCACTTTCTGCAAGACTTCCACACATCAGTCATAGAAAACCAGCAGAGCACACAGGTAAGTTAGATGTTTGCTTATATGGTCAGTTGACATTGGTATGCTGCAACACCACTGTTGACTTTCCATCTCAGGTATTT
Organism: Scomber scombrus; assembly: GCF_963691925.1. NCBI lineage: Eukaryota > Metazoa > Chordata > Actinopteri > Scombriformes > Scombridae > Scomber > Scomber scombrus. Next base: position 26,679,987 of record NC_084981.1, read on the forward strand.
TGGCCCTCGGGGCCTCAATCTACATCCTGCAGTGTGACTGAAATGTAGATGGACAGCAGACACGAATATTCACACAAACAAGGGCACAGCACCCAGAAAAAGATAAATAAATAAATAATACAGCAGATTTTTCCTGCAACCCACTTCAGAACATGTGGTGGGCATGTAGCTTTATAGGTAAACGGTAAATGGACTGTACTTATATAGAGCTTTTCTAGTCTTTTTGACCACTAAAAGCACTTTTACACTACATGTCACATTCACTCATTCATACACTGATGCCAACCTGCTCATCACATGGAGGCTTACCAAAGAATCATAGCCTTGTTTTTTATGGCAGCTCATTTGTTTCCTCTTAACTGTGACTAATTATTTTGATTTCATGAAACAAAAAAAAACATAATATGATAATATTTACTGAATAAACGTGTATAAAGTGTAAATCTGTGTCACACCCTGCGTTAGTTTGTGTTTTATTTTGTGTTTTAAGTTATTCTCCCCTTGTGTATTTTGTTTGTTTTACTTCCTGTGTTTCCCCTTCCTTGGTTGATTTCCTCATGTGTTTCACCTGTCTTGTGTCTCTCACCTGTGTCCTGTTAGTGATTACTACGTCTATATAGGTTTTGGTTTTCTGTTCAGTCTTTGTCCGAGTCTCTGGCTGTGTTCGAAACCGCATACTACATACTTCTATACTACATACTACATACTAAACGACCAGATAGTAAGCAGACCGTTTACACTGTAGTAAACTACACGATAACCCACAATGCATTTCGTCCCTACCCGAGCTGAAATCTGCAGGCTGAAGAGGATTTTCATTTTAGCTCTAACTCTGTAAATAAACCACTTTATCCACATTTCTAACCTTTTTAGGCGGGAAAGTAAAGTAGCACTTTAGATCCACAATGTGACGCTAATTCGTCCAAATAACACCTGTTTAAAGTTTTGTTCCTGCGAATTCGGAGTTAGCCGTAGCGAGTAACGCACTTCCGGTCATTTTCACAGAATAAAACACCCGTTACCTTTTATTATTAAAAAAACCATAACGATAGAATCGGTGCTTTTATTTTGAAAACAGGAAGCGAACATACCCTCGCTGTAGCTAACTTGAAACCACCGAGGTGGTGATCTGTGACGTTTGTATTTTGAGTTTTTTTCAGAAGTTACGTTGCATCTTGGGTAATTTGAGTGTGAGTAGTCAGCTCTTGATGCATACTCCGCATTTCTGGATAATCTAGTAAACCATCCGGGAACTTCTCACATACTCTAAGTCTCATACTACGCAGTTGAAACACACTTCATACTTCAAATGACGTCAGAGTTAGTACGAGTAGTAGGAAAGTATGCGGTTTCGAACACAGACTCTGTGTTTGTTCTCGATGGTTGTCCTGTGTAGTTTGGTGTGTGTAGTTCGGCCTGTGTTTTTCTGTTAAGTTGGTTTCCTGGTTTGGCCGATAAAGTGCCCTTTTTCCCCCCGAGACTGTCTGCCTTTTTGGTCCATCTGCACTACGCATCGCGACAACCTGCATGTAAACAATACTTTAAAACTGAAAATTGCTTTATTTAATTTCCTTATTTGATATCAAACTAACGGTGAAATTAATAATATCATTCACTTATCATCACAGTACAGCAAGTGATCATTTACTGATGACAGATGGTGCAGGTTGCCCAGCAGCAGGTTGAGCTTTAGATAATCTTCGTCTCTTCTTACAGCTTCATCATTTATCTCTCTTATTCACAACAGTTTGGTGTAATTGGGTCAGACTTAATTGCTCCACTGTCCTTTGGCTCAGGTTAGAATGGATGTAATTAGCCCCAGGTCACTTTCAGAATGGATCTTTATTAATTTATGTACATCAAATTTGGGTAACAGGGGTATGGCTTCATTTCAGCATAATTTAACCCTATTAACTGGTAAAGGCTTTTATATATTGAGTCGCCACAATGTTTCATCTCACCACACAAGGGAATTATTGTCTTACTTTACTGTATTGGCATTAGTGTAAAGAGGATTTCCCTATATGCCCTATATGTAGCATGTGTGTAAGATATGTGATGTTGAGTTATACAAGTTGCCAGTTTTTAAGCATTCAGACTGAGCATTTGTAGAAGTGGTGCAATAGAATACAAAGACATGAGTCGATTTTAAAAGACCTGAGTTCATGTTATGCAGCACAAATCATGGCAAATATGTGTCTGCAGGAGTTGAAAATATTAAGAAACTGGGGGGCAAACTTTTCACTCATGCTGAAACTCTGATACCTTCACATTGGTGCATTGGGGTTTTTATTGCAACATATATACACCTTGTAGTCTATTAACATGTGATCCTTATCTGGATAATAATATCTGATCCATGAGTCTTTTGCAATTATTCTCGTTTTCTCATCCCTGCCCACATTTTGATCAGATCTCAATATGCAAATCATCCAGGTGAAGCTGGCGGACTCGTCAACAACAACCACAGCGCGATCGAATCTGGCTGAGATACGATCCCACTGTGAGCATGAACGCCTCCAGATGTGGTCTGGCTGATCCGATCACACCCTCGATCACAATGTGCTCGGAGTGCATCATGAGTTTTTACCTTATCCAGATAATGTATTGAGATACAGATCACACTTTAACGCCAGGTGTAAATGTGTCAAAAAAAACACAGTGGGCAGAAAGAACACATTCAGATCCATGTGAATAAAAAGGTTAAAAATCCTTTTATGCACAGTCCAAAACACACCTTTAAAAAAAATCACACTGGAGCTCCCATGCCAGCTTCCATGGCAGCTGATTATCTCCTGCCAGGAGACAGTCTTGGGGTTTCTGTGAAAAGATCTGGTTATGTTTAGACAAGTAAATTACATGGTAACAGTTAGGGAAAGACCACCTGGGTAGAAGAAACCAATGATGCGAATACACTGTGTCAAAGTCAGGCACTTCAGTAAACCATCCACCCACATCTCCTCCCTGCAAGGTTTTGCATCTGTATATCACCTACTCCTTTTCACTGAGGGAGTACTGTCATTATTTTCACACAAAAATGTATATATAATAAAAAAAAAAGTAAACATGAGTCAATTTATGGGTTTAAACAAACAACCAATGTGCTGTTTTTCTTTTGAGTAAGGCTTCTACCATTCAGCCCTATTAGATATATACAGTTGTTTCTGGGGGAGAATGAGAGAGAGAGAACTAGAGCCAGATATTTGAAAAGGTTTTCTGTCTCCCTGTAAAGTCTCTCACCAACACATTGACGTCAGCATTGAAAACGTGTTCTTTTGGGTCAGGGACGGACTTGAATCTATTCTCACATCACCTGTGATTGAAAAAAAAAAGAAGAAATGTCTGAGGACTGTAAATGCAGCTGTGGGCCACATAAAGCAATTAAATCATTCCTCCCTACCAAAAACCTTGAAACAGTCGTTCATGCTTTGTTTTTTATTGAATCCTTTTTTTCTCCATTTGCACCGAAAAGTCTGTCTCGTCTCTATAGTTAATCCAAATTGCAGCTGCTCCTATTACTTCGTCTCTGCACTGGCTGTCTTGATTTTTTTATTTTTTTATTTTACTTATCACTTTTATTAAAGCCCTGAACGGTTTGGCCCCGAGCTATATTTCTGACCTTTTTAACTCGCCATGTGCTATCACAGCCCCGAGGTCTTCAAGTACTGCTCTCACGGTGGTTCCTAAATTAGACAACAAAAAAAACAAAGGTGAGTTTTGCAACCTTCCAGAGGAGATTAGGAGGGTTAAGTCTCTCTTTTCAATGAAGTCTCTCCTTAAAACACACTTTTTAAGACTCGCCACCTTGTGATCCTTCTATCTTACCATTCCCACACCATCTGTTTTATTGTTTTTTACTTTTTTAATTATGTTTTATCACAGTATTATATGTTTTATTGCTTTATTTTACAACTATTCTCGTTGATGGTACCACGGATAATTGAATAGCACTTGTAAAACACCTTTTAAATCTTGTTTTGTGGAAAGATGCAATGCAAATGACGTACATTATTACTATTAATACAATTATATCAGCAAATCTTCATAGAGCACAGAAAGATGAGAGTCTAGTCTCATCTAATACCTCATAAGGACCCATCCTCCTTTTAAAAGAGGGGGCAAGCATTTGATCCACTCTAGGACTTTTCTTCAAAGCGAAACACAAAGAGGATGAGTGTTTCAGGCTCGTGATGTGACTTTAAATTCATGAGGTGCTCTTCTAACCCCTCAGGTTGTGTGTACTTCCTGATGATGAATGACCTATTCAAAACACCAAATGATGTGGATTGACTGTAAAATCATTCTCCGCTCTAAAATGTTGTTACTCAGAATGTTTTCGCTTTTCAGCTGACAGCAGGAAGAGAGGAAGGTCAGGGAGAAGCAAAAGCAGATCACAGCAGTGTACAGAAAGAAATAAACCCTTTAGAGGAAGGCAGAAAGCAGCATTTATCACACGATGCCAAAAGAAACTCATGACATGTTTTGAAATTCAATAGATTACGGTTATATTTCTACTCAAATCATAATGCCAAAAATTGTACCCTGCACTGAAATTTACATTCATATTGAAAACATCTGCACCTCACGACTTACATCCAGCGTCCATGTTTAGTGCTAATGCAGGAGTAGTTTTCCCTTTATGTAGCAAAGCAGAAAGTGAAGGTGTAGAGGTCTGAGAGCAATGAGAAATGAGTGAAACCACAACCTTTCTCCCCAATCATGATCTTTCCTTTAACTACCACTTGGCAGTCACAGATATTTGAAGGTTTGAAGAATCGTCAAATACCAACATTGTTTTCTGATGTTATGGTTGCTCATTTAAGTCTAAAAGGAGAAGTCATTTACCCCTTTTCTGTCAACTGGAAGCTAGTGCTGGTGCTGGTACCGGTTCACCTGGTCTACTTTGAGAGCCACGTCATTACGTCACTGTATACCTCGCTGCTCCTTTCCCAGGAACACTGGTCCCTATATTCATTTTTTACAAACTTCTTCAGCTTGTTACTGATCTGCTCTATCGTCCTCTCATAGCCCGCTGCAGCCATCTCGTGCTGTATTTGCTGAAACACAGGTTTGGTTCGAGAAGCTCCCTCAAGCTTGTTCTGTATCTAGCCTCCAACCATAAAGCAAGGAGACAGCTTGTCTCCTCGATGGACCACTGCTGCTTCATAGCATCCATAACTCCTCTCTTCGTAGTTTTTTTAAAATGGCAGTTTGTGCTGTCTTGTTGTTTTGGTTGATCATGATTATAATCCCGCCCCGAGCCTCTGTCGTAAGCAGTTCATTCTTCTAGTCCAGCAAAGACTTGGTGCCACTCTGGAGCCAGTTCTTTGTCTGTCAAAACAGGAAAACTGGTTCCAAATTAAGCACTGGCCCTGAACCGGCACTGGAACTGCCTTGGTTGAAAAGGTAACAGTGACTTTATCCTAGAACCTAATTTTTTTGAAGTGGCAGGTATCTGGTAGAATCACATCAGGACACATATGATGATAGCTCAGTCGAGACTGTCCTCAAGACAAACGACCCAGTAAGTTTTAATGTCAGTCCCCCAAAAAAGTCTTTTGAGTGAAAGGTGCCATGTAGCAGCCGTAGTTATTATGACCCAGATCAGTGACGCAGTTCAGAGTACAAACATAAAGTATATGTTGGCAAATGTCAATATTGAGAGGAGCAGGTGAGGATGGAGGCATTAGTCCAACAGTGGACTTTGGACAAGACAGAGCCTTTTCATTTCCTGTTTCCAAACCCCTGTTGTCACATTCCCAACTGTGAGTCTTGACAGTGTTTTAAAAACTTTTTTAATAAAAGTAACTATGATCATCCCCGTACCTCAACTCTGTGGTTATTATTACAGTCGTGTTATAGACCCTTCTCACGATCTTCCTCTAACAGTGACCAAGTGTTTGCTCTTGTGCCTAAACCAAACCGGATCTCAACCACAGTGTTGTCACATCATGAAACATCGTTATTTTTTAACAGTGACTTGTAACACTACAGGAAAGCACATACACGTTAAGTTGTCCTGCCAATTACTGATGATAGGGTAAGGGCCAGATTGGAGAAAAAAAACTCCCTTTGTGGTCAAATAAAGTATTTGGTCAGTTAGTTTTGGAGGTGATTTGTATATAAAGGTTCGAACTGGTGCCACAAACCACCAGGAAACACAGGTTGCAATCAATTATTTCTTGTTTATTCCCAGAGTGATGTAAATGTTGAAATTCGAACAATGCCATTGTTGATTGCCATGGCTCTAAAAGAAAATAAATTACAATGTTTTGCCCAAGAAATTTCAAATCCAGCTTCAAAATTATCTTAAATACTTGCAAATTAGAATACAACTATACCACTTCGTCTCCTTGGAGAGATTAGGAGAAATAAACCTGCAGTTTCTAACAGGAGGACTTGTCGGTTCAGTCACTGTTGCTCACAGAAGCCTGAGTCATACACCACTAACCAAAACAATGGTATTATGTTAAAGCAGCTAATGAACACACCAAGGACTAAACATAATCCATACAGTGGCCTATAGGAGATTAAATATGGATGATGGACTTGTTAGCGCAATGGGGGAAAAAAGCACTTGCCCAACCTTCACTAAAGCAGTGCTTACTGTAGCATTTTATTTCATTATGAGGCAATAAACCTACAATATGGTATGAAATATGTATGCAAACAATACTCAAGTAGTGGTTGTGTCTTCGCTGGTGCAGGCTCAGCAGAAACACACTGTATTTGGCGCAGGACTTGAACCCAGGAGACATACTCTTCTCACAGATGAGGCTGCTTAGCTAAACAAGCAGGGACATGATGACAGACAAATGCTACAGGACTAAATCCTCTGGAAGTGCAGAAAAGCACTTCTTGAGCTTCTTGACATGTCAGCTCCAAAGACCAGAGGCCAATCTCATCCCAGAAGAATTCAGTCATGGTGGATGGCATTGCAGTCAAAGGTCACAAGTCTACAGGCAGCTACTGCCATATAATGACATGGAGCTCCATGACTGACTTTAAAAGGCCAAGTCATTGTTACAGTATGTGTCTAACATTTTTCTGCTGTCAAACCTTGAGTTTGTATTTCCATTCAGTGAGGGCTGTAACAAGACGTATGAAAAATTCAATTTTCAGTACATTTATTAGATATAAACATGGAAGCAGGTGTGCAGGTGTGCAGGGACCTGCGGCAATGACAGCATATCTGCTTTCTCATCAAATCATTGAATATTTGGTTCTCAGCCCTGACATCTTGTAGCCCAGAGTGTGACAGCGGGGAAAATATTGCCAAATGATGCTCTGAAATTACAAAATCACTTCTCATCCCAGTGATGTGTAGAAACTCAAGTATGAACCCTTTGGCTGGCTTCGGTCCTGCATAATGCCCATTATAAAATAAAATAAAACCAAGGATGTAGTGCTTTAAATTAGGACTCAGTGACTCAGGAAAAAACATCTTGAATTAATTTGCCTGAAGATAGAATAGTGTTAACAGCTGGTATCTACCAAAATGAAACAGTAATGAAAGGTTTGAAAAATGATTCACTGCCATCAAATGTAGATGAATGTCAGCTGTCATTACATTCAGCTTACTGTATACCATTGCCATGACAACTAGGTGAATAGTCAAAGGCTAAACCTAGCCAGACCTTAACCACAGCACTGTCAGACCATAAAACATCATTATATGTTAACAGTGATTTGTAATGGTTTTGGAAAGTGTTATATTACACTGCAAAGGGTCGTTTATTAATAATAATAACTATATGGCGCTTTTTATGAGACACAAAGATGCTTTAGTGGTGAAACACAACAAATATTAAACAAAATACTGAGATAAATAATAAAAGGAATAATTGCTGGGGATGAAAGTTAGAGGTAGATTTTGAGTAAGGATGTGGTGTTGCAGTGTGGGGGATGGAGAGCTGGCCAGTACCCAAAGACCTTAGCCTCCACTTAATTTGAAGGGTTTGGCATTATTATGGGAGATATCGTTTCATTTGTTTATGTGCAGAATCACATCTTGTGCTTAAATCCTACGCATCTTTGCATCGCTGTGTGTTGCAGCATGTTTTTTTCTACATCGGTAATTCCCTGGAAGAGGTGGTGGACTGTCAGTCAGCCGTCAGTCTCAACATGAGGTGAATGCTGACTCTCTGAGCAGAGAAACACGCTGCAGAACAAGACAGGTGTGGAGAAGATAGGGTGAGTAATGAAGGTGGCACAGGGAAATAGTATTGAGAAGAGAGACAGGGAAACAGGGCTGTGTTGGTAAGATATAATAAATATCAGGTGATGATTTGTTTTTTTTAGTCTTTCACTGATAACATGAGGGACTTAAGAACATAAATCTGGCATTTAGCATTTATGATTGGCCATTGCTTGTATAGTTTTTGTTGTGTGAGCAGCTCCATTGGCACTATTTGGGCTTTATACTCATACTTTCATCTCATGGAGGATGTCAAATTGTGAAGTTGGAGTATTTGTCTTGTTAGTGAGTTCATTTGCATCTTGTTTTTAGAGCAGTTTCCAATATTTCACCACCACAGCTCCTTCTCTTCTTCAACAAGCTACTGCAACGCAAATGTAAAGAGCTAACCTCATTTTTTAAAATCAGACATAGAGATTCCACCTTGCATAAAAAGCATATACTAAGAAAATGTTATGGTTCATCTTTGCAGTGGTGGGTGTAATTCTTCTCATTTTTTGGATCAACAATACAAACATACTGACTACTTCTTCATGTCATGCAGATATAGAAATGTACATGCATGGCGGAGATAAGCCGGCTCAGCTGTAGTATTTATGGTGTGTTCAAGCGCAAGACTTATCTGAAGACATGAAACAACAAAAAATAAATGAGGATACCTTGTTCTGAGCTAGTTCTTTGAAGTCAGGCATTGTCAGGGCCGCGAGAAAAAAGCATATTATTTTAGACTTTGGGAGCCGGTGCAGGATGGAAAGGCAGAGGGATTGGGATCCAAAGAACAGGTCATGAAATTGTGAATAAATTAACTCTACTGCTCCGTTATGTGATACACTTGAATGAAATTGAATTCAAAACTCTTAGTAGGACTGACAGGTAAATTGACAGATAGGAGAAGCAAAGAGAAGGGAAAGAGAGTCTAGGCTGGTGGAAGGAAATTGTTTAAAGATGTGTCTCTTTCACTGAATCCAGCCAGGTGTGAGAGTGAGTCTATTAATTTTCACCTTGGGACCCAGGCTTATTAACACATGTAGGATCAGCATCTAGTGACCCATTTTAAATTCTGACTCATAAGTTTAAGAAATTCAAATGTAAAAAAAGTAAAGTAAAGAAACCCCTGGAATGTTGGAAACCAAATAACAAACAGCATGGCAGCATTGGAGATAAAACAGTACAATAATACATATTTTTAAACTATCTTTCATTTCAATCAGGAGAGATAAGTGAAGGCAAAGCAAAAAGGAATTGTTTATTATACAGAGGATACTGTCAAAAGTCTTTGGCACATAAACTCTACAGGGAGATTTTGTTACTGAGGGACATCAGTCCTGATCTGAGCAGCAGCGAGATAAATCCTCCCAATGGAGTTCAGACACTTGTGGTGGTGACTGATGACTTCTGCTGAGACCTGATGAGGTTGATGAACTGATGAAAAAGTGGGTGGTGATGTGGAGGTGGTGGGACTTGCATAACGGCAGTATTATGGTGCTTTTCCACTACACAGTTCAAGCACGACTCGCCTCGCCACGGCTCCAGAACAGACCTTTTCCATTACAAAAAAGTACCTACTCAACATGGGCGGGGTCGTCATAGCACGGCTCCGCAAAACTGCCGTGACGTTTTATAAGCGACACAAAACACATAAACAATGGAGGACATTGAGGCAGTGGTGTACTTGCTGCTGTTTGAGGCTTTCTGTCACACACAAAGCAAGAAAATTGAGCCGTATGGCTGTAACTATGGTAACGCTGCTGCCGGTATTTAAAAATGCCGGGTTTGACTCTTGTGTGGGACGGCTCATGACTCCTCCAGCGACAACAAACAATCAGTGGCCAGCAGTGTGTCGACGTCACATTTTAGTATCGGCTCGGCTCGCTTGGAACCTCACCTGAGCAGGTACTAAAAAAGTACCAGGTACTATCCCTAGTGGAAACGCAAAAAGAACCGAGGCGAGTCAAGTCGAGTCGTGCTGGAACTGTGTAGTGGAAAAGCGCCATTAAAGCACTAAGGCAGAGAGGGAAAGCACATATTCAAAAAGGACAGCTGCAAGATGATAGGCTGCTATTGGTTAGAAATGACCAGCTGATGTGAACAGCTGACGTCTCAATTGACACCTCCCCCCCTCCCCCAGGCAATGACAGCAATGAAAGTATGAGTAAGCATGTGTGAAGGATGGGAATGACAGATGGTTTGACAGTTTGAGAAATAAAACCACATACCTGATCATGTAAAAGCTTGTCTTCCTGAATGAACTGTTCCTAAAACTTCTTCTTTCTTGCTCTGAATAACACGATGCTGCACTGGAAACAGAATCTACATTTGTTGATTCTTTTCATACACTGCAATGGACTGTGTTCCTGTTAAAGTGTCTATCAAATATATGCCTGTGTGCACTGTGCATATATTGTAAATCCACATTTGTGTCAGCACACACACACACACACACACACACACACACAAACATGATTTCTCCCCTCATTATATTGGTGGAAAACAGACTGTTTTTGTTCTGACTTGAAAAGTTCGGGTTTTGTCTCAGTGTGCTTATTAATCTGCAAAGACAGAGTGAGTGGGTAGACGAAGGCTTTGTTTGTGCACGAGTGTGCGTGCACGTACTGTATGTGGTGAATGTCGTGTGGATTTTTCTGGCTGTAACTACGCACCTCTCTACTGTTTTCCAGTCTCCTCATCAAATTGATCTGCCTGAATGTTTGTGGTACCGAATGTCCTCTTTTTCCCTGGAGGAGAGCAGGCGGTGTTTCACTGACTGATCCTTCCTCATTCTCCCTCTCCTCTCCATCCTTCTTCTGCTTGCTGTCACGTCTCCCAGGGGACAAAAACAGAGATAAAACTGTACATTTACATGAGTCGATACTGGCGTCGTGACTTTTCTCCTCTGTTGCACCCAACATTTGAAATGAATAGAGATGTTGAGGGCTTAGAATCAACAGCAAAGAAATGAATGCAATCGGAAAAATCCCATCTCCTTCATTTTAACCTTGAACAGAGCTGTCCCTTAACTCACCCTCGATGACACTGTTTATCATTGCTGGAGGAATGTATCTAAGCCTTCTGAAACTTTAAAATATGTCTTCGCCTATGGTGACTTCGCAGTTACACCAGACAGGTTTCGGTCAACAGGTCCTCAAACCTAAGCAACAAAATTGTCTGTTTACATTGCTCTCCAAAAAGGACTCACGTTGTGTTTTGCAATGTGCAGTTACGTTATTTTATCTCCACGTTGGCAAAAAATCTTCCAAACAGCCACCAAATCTTAAACCAGTCCCACAGCATATATTACCTTATTTTACCACCCAGCCAGCATGTCCATGTGGGCCTCACATGGGTTATATGTGGGCTACGTGGGTACTGATTGGGCATGGGCTTGAAATGGGCAAATTTTGCAGGTCACGTATGTGAAGCCCACGTATGAGCCCCATAAGGGATGTAAGTGCGCTAAGCCAGCATGGGCATAAACATGGCACATTGTATGGGCCCCATATTGTTTCAGGAACATGCGCCCCACATGTGAAGCCAATGTGGGCTTGCTAGATGGGCCCCATTTAAGGTCCATCCCACTTAGACCCCATGTGGGCAAACAGATGGGGTCTACATGGGTCTCACCCAGTTGGGCCCCACCTGAAACCCAGTCAGAACCCACTTGAAGCCCATATGGGCAAACACAGGTGGGTCCACCATAGAAACTGCGGACAAATCCATGTAGGACCTTTAGTTTGATAGTAGCTGGCAGAGAGGCCAACAGGAAACAGGGAAAGAGAGGGGAATGACTTGCAACATAGGTCCCTGGCCGGATTTAAACCAGGGACCCTGTGATTATATGGCATGTGCGATAACCACTCGACCACCAGGGCACTCCAGCAGCCCAAATTTAACCCTTATGGGGCCCACATGGACATGCTGTCTGGGCAGTAACAATCATAGCTTTTCAACAATGATGTCCTGTTGCCTCCTCATAGCTCCAAAGTTCCACTACAGCGACATTATTTTAAAGGCAAAGTCATGATTGCTTGAATATTAAAATGTTATCTTACTGATGCTGATGTAATAATCTAAAAAAAATGCTTTACTAGTTATCGTACTGAACCTGTGCAGTAAGGTAGATAAAGCGGTTAAGACCTAATACAGGACAGGGGGAAATCAGGTGAGGTTGTGGTCAAATTTCTTTAGCTAAATTGTTTCGAATTGCACTGATAAAAACTATTTCAATTACAGATATTCCAGCATATCAACATGGACATGCTAAGTGATTATCCCTGACTGATACAGAACACGTTGGCAGACTTTAATCATATTGCTTGCCTGCTCGCGTCAGTTATTTTCTCTCAGAGTTTCCGCCTTCCTCAACCGGTTTCCATCATAATAACACACTGGGCCTCTGATGACTCATATTTGTCATCATCATAACTGTCATCTCCTGAATCTGTGAGTCAGAAACAGCTCTCCCCGGGTTTTTGATTTGATTCAACCGTTAGTCTCTTCCAGTGCCTCGTCAGTTTTAGCTGAAGAAAAAAGCGGAGGAAGAGCTGCAGAGGAGTCGACTCAGGAGGTGACAGATAAAATAAAGTTGAGTCACGTACTGACTCACCACGGGAAATTAAAGCTAGCCTCTAATTTGTATTTTTTTTTTAATGCTATGTGTATTCTTTTAGACAAATCTTAGAAATGTCTCACTGTCACTTCTTTCCGGTTTGAATAAAAACAAGGTGCATTAATTAAGCTTGCCAATGTAATAACACCTTAATTCTACTTGTTTAGCACCCGTAACACTTTTCTTTACAATATTAATGAAAAATATTCTATTCAGCGTAGCAATGCTGACAGTCACACATCTATTCTGGCTTTCGACCACATCGTCCTCCCACTCTCTCTGCCAATCTACTGCTAGCTTCATTATAACGGGTCCCCAGATCCTCCCTATCTTTTGTTTTGAACGGCTCATAAAAGAAAAAAAAAACCCCTTTTATTCTGATGTCTTTGGCGCTATTTAGATTAAATGATGCCACCCCTTAAATCACTTATTAAAGTGTAAAAATGACTAAAACAAGTCCATTATATCCCATGACAGCGTGAGAACCTCGCTCTTACTTTGATGTTTCAAAGAGACGGGCTCCACTGTTGTCAGTCTTGTCTGGGTGAAATAATGATATGGGGTTATTTAAGTAAGAGTAAATTATTCTTGTTAAAGTATTATTTCGCTGAAAGTTAATACAGTACTTGAGACTTACACTTTGTCTGGAAGAGATTTATTCTTTGAGTCAGTGCTTTTGCTTTCATGTCCCCAGTCTGACAGTCCCGACCTGCCTCTCTTCAGGTAACTGTCACCGCACAATAATAAGTAGAACCCCACAGTTTCTTGCCAATTCTATTAAATCCAATAGCTCTTTATGAAGAGTTTGTGCTTCAAACACGACCGTCTTCTGCACCAGCGTAATTGTTGGTCCATTTTTCCGCCTATGCTGAATCAGATTTTGCTATTCAATAAAGATTTTTTTGTCTGTCTCTCTCCATTTGACCCCTGCCTTCTCATCACCAGCACTGTTCCCTCCGTGTCTTCTCCTCTTACTTAACCACCGCTGTTTCACCCGGTGAGCAGTGCCACTTTCTCTCAGCCGTCCTCGCTTCACACTGTGAAGACCTCACGGTGTCAGTGGTCCTTCCTTTTCATTTTCCTACTTTGTGTACCAGATTTTTTTTTTTCTGACATGACACATAATGTTTATGAAACAGCATGCTTTCCCTCCATTATCACTAAGATCATCTTGTCTCACAGTTGGTTGTAGCGTGGCACTTCACAAGCCTCATATCTTTTAGTAATGTGAAAACGATGTAACAACTTTCATGTTCGGACCACTGGTAGCTCCATACAAGCAAAAACCAGCATATTCATTATAAAGTCTTGTGCTGAAAAAAGAGGAGCATCAGCAGCAGTTTTGACCTCAGAAACCGCTATGACCCGTGACGTTGTCAACTGGCTTAGCCCTCCAGTGAGCAATCTTCAACATCTTTAATCCCATGACACCATGTGACCTGTTGAAAATCCCATACTCTCACTCTCTCTCTCTATCTCTCTCTCTCTCTGTGATGTTTGTGCCATCTGTGCCAGGAACCAGATTACAACATAACAAGTGCGAGAAGCCAAGAAGTAACAAAAAGAAAAGAAAGAAAGAACAAAACAAACACTGGGATCTGTTTTATGTGGACACAAAAGCCAGGTAGCTTGTTGGGATTGGACTGGTGAAGTTAATGTGAAAGAGAGTGAAAAAATATATTAGAATAAAGAAAAATAGCACTTATATATTAATTTAAGCAGTTTTCACAACTGTTTTGGCTTGTGACCCCTTAAAATAAACCTATGTCTACTTATGAGCCATCCTAACCGGTCTTTGTTTAACCACAGAGTGATACTTATGGGGTTTTAACATCCCTGAGGGGATAAAAGTACCTATTATTTCGCAAGTAAAAAAGACATAATTAGAGAAAAGCCATCTTGCGACCCTTCAGATTTTACTTTGGGAATTCTTTTCTTTTCTTTTTTGATAAAAAGACCCCCCGGGTATTCTAACAGAGAAACTTTAATTGCTTCTCAAAAGTGTTTAAAAGCTGGGATCTACAGGAGAATATGACAACCTCCTGTATTATTTAGTGAAGATTGCATAACCAGCAGCTGTATTGTTTGATATCAGCAAAGGTAATGACAACGGACGGCAGACGGCGAATATGCTTTAACAATTCAAACAGCAAGTTGTCCTTCACTATGCTCTTTTGTGTCTGCGTGACAGCAAACAAACAGAACATCTCCTGTGTTTGATGGCAGACAGTTCTTGGAATTACTGGTGAAATTAGAACTGGTAATTATATAGATATGGTAATTATATAGATCCCACACACTCTTTATATAGCTGTGCAGTCGTGGGTTTTTTTCTTTTTTCTTTCATTATGGAGAAAACAGTGGTAGTTACATTTAAAGGACACTCAAACACAGTGTAAGCTAATAATGGATTCATTCATGTATTTAATGAACAGTTCAGAAACTATAAATTGGTTCGGTGACATACTGTCTATGTCTCTTCTGTCTTCAAACTTCAGTGTCAGCAAATCTATACACTTTGACACAAAGAGATTAAGTCGAAATGAATTTTCTGTCTATCTCGGCATTGACTTCAGCACTCAATGCTTTTTCATTTAGTGAAAATTGTCATCATTGCGTGACACAACATGAGCACATAAAAGGATTTGGCATCTCTGACAACAGTGTGTGAGAAGTCTGAGTAGCTTGGCATGGCCTCATTCAACAAATATCAGTCTGTTGTGTGGGACTAGATGTTATTATCCCTTAGATGCACACTTGAGGCATGCTGCCAGCCAGGACTCTGTGGGATGGTCAAGTGAGTGATAGCATCCTCTGGGTTGTCAAGTGGGCGCTTTCCTTCCTTAGTGTTTCTCTGTTAGGCCCACAACACCTATGAAGGGTTCAGCAGTGAATCCTTGCATCCCTGTCTCACCGCCTAAATGCCATCTACTCACTTGGGGGCCCAGGTACAGTTTTTCACAACTGGTATAACACATTTCTCTTTACTGAGTTATCTATACAACAGTTTTAATATCACATCACAAAATACACTAATGCAACCAAAATAGCCCTCTGTCCTCCCTGGAGGACATTGCAGACTCTTGGGGGCTAAACAGGGCAAGGAAGATCCTGTCTGACCCATCTCACCCCGGCCAAGGCCTCTTCAAACCTCTGCCTTCTGGCAGAAGATACAGGGTCCTGAAGAGCCGCACAAACCGGCTCAGAAACACTTTCTATCCCTGGGTCATCAGGCTCCTGAACAGTTAACCACCCACCCCCACCCCCACCCCCACCCCCAGCACCTCTACTGGGCTATCAGGCTCCTATACAGTTAACCACCCACCCCCACCCTCAGCACCTCTACTGGGCTATCAGGCTCCTGAACTGTTAACCACCCACCCCCACCCCCAGCACCTCTACTGGGCTATCAGGCTCCTGAACTGTTAACCACCCACCCCCACCCCCAGCACCTCTACTCAGCACCTTGTATACAGTACTGTATTCAACATCTACCTCAGGTTACATAGGCATAAGTGCAATATGTGCAATAGACTGTGACTTTGTGTGTTTGTGTGTGTAAATAGCTTTTGTAGTATTTCATTGTTCTTATGTATAATAGTTACATGTATTTAGATATTATTTAGACTTCTTTATTTTTATTTTGACTTTAATTTTGCACTATTTTTTATTTTGACTATTCTGCACCACGGGAAGAGACCCCGTACCAATCTCGTTGTGACACCTGTTGTACAATGACAATAAAGGATATTCTATTCTATACACGGTCGCCAATAAGGTTGGAATAAAATACCTCTTTTTACCATGAAATGATTGTGACAATGTGATGTATTCTTGATAGATAAAGTGTATATATTCTCAAAATTGTATTGATCAATCTCATTGCACCTGGTCAAAGGTGATTACTGATGTATATAAATAGAAAATAAAAAGAGGAATGTGTCTGAAAACAAAATTATTCCAACTTTATGGGCGACCGTGTGCTTCATCTATATCTCAACTCTTGTACCAGAGTGCTGACATTTGTCACTCAACACACAATGACCTAAAAAACAATACAACAGGTTGCAATTCAATATTTATCACTACTGAAATTTGTTGCAATTAAATAATGTAATGAAATACAAAACTGGACATATTCCCTACATGATTAGGACAGCTACAGATTTGGAAAAACAGTGCTGTCTTCTTTATTTTTGTTCTTCCTTTCCTCTCTTGAAATAAACCTGAGAAACAATCTTCAATCGCTCCGCAATCCTGTGCCGTCATGTCCAGACATCCAGCGTTCACTGCATCCTAGGCTTACATCTGATAATATGGCTGGTTGTCATACAGCACACTTTCTACTTTCATTAGGAGAAATAATTCCTCTATGTAGTTCAGGAATGGTGAGTGACGTACTTATTTAATCCTTTTCGTTCCCCCGTGGAACATAAAGCTGCAACTTATCGGCCTCCATCTGGTCGTATCCGGTGCAGCATGTTGTGCCTCACCTCAAGTTAAATTAGCCACTTTCAGCTCCGAGGTCACAGTTGTTTGTCAGGTTGTTTTTGGACTCCCTTGTTTTCCTCTTTCCAGGTGGATTCCATCTCAAGGCTATAGTTTAGAAATGCAGTCCTGGATATGTCCGAGCCATTGGAGCCACTGATGTTCAATTTCCTGCACCATATTGCAACAGTTTGTAAATTTGTACAGGCCCTCATTTCCTTTTCTTGTCAAAAGATGCAATATATTTTCTGGAGACCTCCACTGTGGAATTTATCGCTATTTTTCATGTCTCTCTCAACCAATCGACATCATTCTGAGCCCGTACAGCAGAACTTATTAAACATCACTGTTATACTTCCTTTGTGTTGCTACCTTGCCATGCAGTGGAGGATTGTGTGCCTCCATGAATCTGAAGGCTATACCAACAGGGATCATATCCAAGCTGGACATATTTTATGGTAGAAGCCTGATGAAAAAGGAGCACCCAGCCCTCCAGATTGGGGGTTTAGTTTGGGGCTAACAACTCCACCCTATAAAATACCATGCTTTTAGAGAAACTGTGACACAGGATCCCTGTGTTTTCCTTTTGTTCCTCCTCTTTTGTGGGAGTGTTTTTTGTTTAGTTTCCTGGACCCCAGTGGAGGTTGGCCTCGAGCTGGGCGGAGTCGGAGTTCTCCTCAGCATCTGCACACCTGCCTTCTATCAGCAATCAAGCCACCACTCACAGTATTTAAGGACCGGTCTTGCACCTTCTACTTCTAGAAGTTTTTTGCTGTTTCCTTCAGTTTGCTTACCTGTCTCTCTGTGTGCAGAATCCCAGGCTTCGGCCACCTGCCACACTCCTGGATCCCTGCACTCCGCTCCGCCCTAGTTCTCCAGCACATCTCCCCCTGCTCTCAGTGGCCTCCACGGACCCCCCTGAACCTCAGCTCAGAACCACTTCTGGACAATATACCATTCATCTACCTGGCTTCCTCTGCTCCAGATTCCCTTTGCCTTTGACCTCTGTGCCCAGAAATAAACTTTGGGTCTAAATGCAAGGCATTATGACACAAATGCTAAAACCACTGGCCCTACAGTAGACTCAAGCCAACCCATTACCAATAAGACCCATAATGAAAGCCTTATATAATGGAGAGTAAGGGAAGTGACGGAAAAATTACCACTCTGTCAAGAAGAGAATGGTGAAATGCCACAAATCTGCCTAACTCGCTCTTTCATCACGAGTCCAGGCACAAGTCTTTCTTAAAGGGTGTTAAGGAATGAAAGGAGGTGCTTAATGCGGTTGATAGTTATTTTTTTATCTCTTTTTTTAAATGTCGCAGAAGGGAGCTAATTGCCGTCTAATTTGCAGTAATTTGTGTCAATTGTGTGTCATGTTAGGCTTTTGAATGTAAGTTTAACAATAGTTTCAGTAAAAGTTTTGGTGGTTGAGTCTGAGTGAGAAAAATAGTTTCTAATTTGAATTTTTTAATGCATTTTGTGTCAAAACAATGAAAAATTACCTAGAGGTTGGTCGACATTGACTTCTGTTGTGCTGACTGTGTGAAGAGTTTTGAAAAAGTGAGATCAGTATTAAAAAATGTGTCACAGAAACAGACTGCTTTCATTTTTAATTTCTTTTTTAACAGATCTACTTAACCCTAAATGTAAGATGTGGCCCAGTAGTCATTTATCTAAGTTAATGTCACTATACATTTTGGCAGTAGTTTAGTCAAGTGCATCATCATATCAATCTACCCACTTAACATATGTTGACGTTGGAACACAGCTGTGAATAAAGACAATCCACTTGGGGAAGAATGAGTATTCAAGGGCTTCCTCCCACTCAAGTGATTCATCTTCCTACAAAGAAAATCCTTGACAGAACCTTGTCTCACATACAACCGGGATCCTTCCAGAAATTAGTGCGATGCATTAAACTCACCAAAGTTACGGGAGGTGGAGTGAAATAAACTTTCTTTTAAGGACAGCTGTACTCTCGAGAAAAAGTGTTTGCTTGTTTTTTTGTTTGGGTTTTTTTTTCCAGATGAGAAACTTTTAGCCCAAAAAAAGTTTTAAAGCTGTTGTGGTAACCAGACGGTTTGACAACGGTGGTCTGGGGTTGCCTTCGAGCTAACTGTGAGGCTCTCCCCTGGCGTACACACCAAATGTAAAAGCCATCTGCTCCACACATTCGAAACTGAGTGGTGCGATTCATTGAATGTATTATGTTGATGTGTGCCATTACATAAAGTATGAATCCTGGCAGTTGCAGAAGAGATGAATGGTAGAATAATTTAAAGAAAGAATATTAATGAATTAATGAAAGAAAGAAGGAGCCAAAGTAAGGAAATAAGGGATGAGAAACACTCCTTAACATCTCTGACAATTATGGATAGACTGCCCAGACTATAATGATCCTATAGCATTCACTCACTTCATGAATATATCTCTACATCAGTTAGATAGATTGGCCCAAATCTCATTTTTTTTAGGCTTTTATGGTTTCTAATGATTCTGTTGACCCCCTGATTTTTTCCTCTAGCACCACTAATTTTAGTTTTGACTCAAATGTCTTTTGACTCAAACTGTAATGAATTTTGCACAAACACTCATGTTCCTCCCTTGTAATAACTTTAATGATTCCTTGACTTCTCATTTATGGCCACAATTTGCCACCACTTACTTATTACTGAGGCTTTGTTTACACGGAAACGATCTGAACAGAAAACGCAAAAGTGGTGTTGCGTTCTCACTTTTTATTCCGTGTTTAGACGAGCGTTTTTTGGGGGAAATCTGTGTGAATACGGTGACGCAAAAGTTTGTGGAATTCAATGTTGTATGCACACAACACCACAAAGTCTGCGCCTGTGTAGAACCTTCCCTCTACTTCTCTCCCTAGTAGCGCCAAATGGAAAACCAAAACCAAAACATGACTAAGAAGCGAACAAAAACTGACAATTTTGTCTCGGACTCCACTTCTCTCCCCCCTCCTCTGTCATTGTCGGCCCCGCTGCAGCAGACAGGTATCAGCAGAAGGAATAGCGTCTGTTACCTAGGTTACAGCTTCAGACTGCAGCAGAAACTCTGCTGAATTTAAGGCAGACTTTTGCGTTTTTACCCTTTAGACGGGAAGGCGACGGTGGAGCGTTTTTAAGATTTCCACTCTGGAGGGTGGGTTCACTTTTTTGCGTTTTTTAAGCCTCAAAAACTCTGTCACCGTCTAAACGAAAGGCACATCCGATAAAATATTTTGTCGTTTTCACCCACGAGCGTTGTCGTGTAAACAGGGCCTGAATAACTTCAAAACATTCCTGTCGGCCTCACCTGCACCTTGTGTCTTCAGTAAATTATGGTTTGCATGCAGCCTCCTTCATCTTACAGAGCACTGATTCAGTGTACCATGCATCTCTACATTTCATTACAAATGCAAAGTCTCTTTCTCACCATTGCATTTGTTGTGATTAAGTAGGTTGGATGTCACTGAGAACTTGCAGAAAACAACTGATATATTGGTACCTATATTTATATACTGAGTGAACATTCAGCTTTAGCACGATGACATCAGCATTTGACTCGAAGCTCAACGTGCAGCCTCACATAGCTGCTAAAGTGGCTGTAGACTTTTGTCTGTTTAGACCATGCTTCACCACAATGCCTAATATAATGTTCAGCTGCAGTTATACATGAACAGAAGTGATGGCAATGTTCCACAGCTGAGTCCAGACTTTTCAAATTGAGGATATATATATATATATATATTCCCTGGTGTAACTATGAAAGTGCCCGAAGAAGTTAAGACTTATTGCAATATAGTCTCCAATCCCATTGAGAATGATTTTTTTTGGTTTATTTTGGTGTGTGTTTGTTTTTGGTCCAATGGCGACTTAATCAGTTTTAATATAAGGGTCACAACTAACAGTCTGGAGCAAAGTCAAAGGCAACTCTAGCATTTAAAGTGAATACTTGTTTCTTTTACTCTTTATAAGTATTCTGAATTTTGAGGATATTAGATATTAAGGACTTCTTCATATTTATGTAAACAATGTTAGCAAGCTGCAATTTGCTCTAAACACTAAGTCAGAGCTTGTATATTCATATTAATGTACTGAACTGACATTCCCAAAATAACCCCAGGGGAACCCATTTCCATTCATCACTTAATATGAATACTTGCACTAAATAGGCTGTAGATTGGATCACTTCAATTTAAGTGTCAAAAACAACAGACATTCTCTTGTTATCCCAAAGTACAACAGAAACCTCCATGAAGCAGTGACACTGTCAACCAATTCCTGGGGAATGGATCCATCTGTTTGCCATCTGCCACCGATCAGGTAATTGGTCCACTAGCACTGGTCGGTAATGCTAATTCAAGTTGTGCTGCGGTGGAAAATAATGTAAAAATAATGCCTCAAAACTAAACTGCAATACATAGATTAAGTTAGAGATGATGACAGACTTTAACATCATCTCCTCTCACTGTCAAATTGTTCAAAAATCTGTTAAAATCATCATGCACACTTGCACCTGCATTTGAACAAAGCATGATGTTTGTTTAGTTTTTTTTGCTAAACGCCCATGCTACAAAAGGAATTCAAGCATAAAAGTGAAATGAAAAAGGGCAGAGGCATAGTGGGATGGCGGTTTCACTTCACGCTGACAAAATTATGCTGTGGAGAAATGCTTTTGTATACCCAGCCAGAAACCAATCAGAGATGTTTTTTTCTGAACTCAGAGCCAGTCCACTGAAAGGTGCTGCATGATTTTCTTGCACCTTTCAAATTCTTTATTTTTGAGTCAATGATACATCTGGTTGACTTAAATTATGATGGTTTTGCACTGTATAAATAACACAATGTAATACAACACATATTTTACATTTCAGCCATCATTTAAAAGTATATACAACACCAGTTTCTTTAAGCGTGTAATATTGCTGTAGATGAATGAGCATTGGACACCAAAAGACGCCTTGTGCTTCTCCATGAGATGCGTAACAAAGTGGGGTGAGACAAGGTGTCTAAATTTGACGTCCTGTGATGAGAACATGTTGGATCATCAGGGATCCACTGAATATGGATGCAACATGAAGCACAATACAAAACACTAAAGCCATCCGTAGGACTGGGCATGCGGATCAACACAGATGTGCATAATCTGTTAAAATTGCTCACCCAAAGTGTAATGAGGGATCAAATCATATAGAGCTTAACTGCATATAGAGTTTAATTGCTTTAGCTCTACTGAGAGCTTTTCTGGCAAAAGAAGAGTAAAGTTCCTGCCATGAGCTGCGGGTGTTTTGTCCGTGAGCACAAAGAAAAAACAAATCAACTACAACACAAATTAGTGTAGGTTATGATTGGAAATCACACTGTTGATGTTCACATTCAGATAACAGTCGACAGCTCTTTCTTTCTTTTATGATCCAAATGGATCGGTGTGATTTAACCCTCCTGTTGTCCTCGAGTCAAGGAAGGAAGGGAGGAAGAAGGAAGGGAGGAAGGAAGAAGGAAGGAAAGGAGGGAGGAAGGAAAGGAGGAAGGAAGGAGGAAGGAAGGATGGAAGGGAGGAAGGGAGGAAGGAGGAAGGAAGGAAGGAAGGAAGGAGGGAGGGAGGGAGGAAGGAAGGACAGAAGGAAGGAAGAAAGGGAGGAAAGAAGGAAGGAAGAAAGGAAGGAAAGAAGGAAGGAAGGAAAGGAGGAAGGAAGGAAGGATGGAAGGGAGGAAGGAAGGAGGAAGGAAGGAGGAAGGAAGGATGGAAGGGAGGAAGGAAGGAGGAAGGAAGGAGGGAGGGAGGGAGGAAGGAAGGACAGAAGGAAGGAAGAAAGGGAGGAAAGAAGGAAGGAAAGAAGGAAGGAAAGGAGGAAGGGAGGAAGGAATGAAGGATGGAAGGGAGGAAATAAGGAAGGAGGGAGGAAAGAAGGAAGGAAGAAAGGAAGGAAGGAAGGAAGGAAGGGAGGAAAGAAGGAACAGTCAAAACATACGGGGTCAATTTGACCCGGGAGGACGACACAAATGTTAAAGAAAATAGTTAAAGACTTATTTTCCTATTGAGATCTGTTCACAGACATCTTAGCAAAGTAAAAAAAGTAAGAAAAGTACATTTTATAATCCAGATTGTCGGCCTTTTGTAAACCGCTCATACTTACAATAAAATACTGTGTATGCCGACGTCCTTTGCAATCCAATATACAAGCATCTTAATAAAATGCTTTTCGCAAGTTTAAGTGTTCTCAACATTGTTACTGTGACAATTTATAAGACTATAATCATGACCGATTCAGGTTTGCAAAGCTTTTAGGAGCTCCCTAACAACATCTGATGGGTATCAAGAAATGCTGTTATACTGTAATTTACCAGAACACTAAACAGAAATAGCTGTATCTTAAGAGGGACATTTTAGGACTTTTTGAGTTTTAATTAAGGTAAATAAAACAATCTCAAACGCAAAGACATGCTTGTGCAAATTGCTCTCTTTATAGACGTTTAAATCAGTCCACTAAATGGTCATAAAGTACTTCAGAAACCTATTCTTAGACTGTGTGAACTTCTTGTAAACAATGCAACATTTTTCTCTATAATTATGACTCAAGAGGCGGCTTCTTTACTGACCTGACATCCACAACAACCTACAAGCTCAGTTCCTATGGCTACATTGATAAGATAGATCTCATAAGTGCAAGATCTGTAATTTGTAAATTATGAGACAAAAAGTAACAATATTAGATTCAGATATCTGATAAGTTCGCTATTCTTGTTTTCTTTGGTAAGTTTAATGAACTATAGTAGTTTCTGGCAAATCCAATGCAAAAATTCTTTAAATGTAATATTGCCATAAAGCAGTTCTGCTTATTGGTTTGTTCTGCTTTGTGTGTGAAATACAGGGGCAGTGGCGGGGCAAAGGTTAGATACCATAAGCTTATTGGTTCGACTGCTAGACTAGCAGCTTGCACCTCCTTCATTAGCAGTACTGAGATTCTCTTGAGCAAGAACCACAACCACTAACTACCAGAGTGAAGCAAAACCAGCTTATTCATTCCTGTCAGCTCACTCTATTGTCCTACTATGCAGCTGTATAGTATAGATACATCAAAGTGAGGCATCCTATATGGCATGGGTAATTAACATAGCGGTTGGCAGTAACAACACACATGCTCTGTGTATGTGCATGTGTATTTGTGTGTGTGTATAATCCATTGTACAGTGTGTGCTACGTTTGAACTGCTGCAACAAACTGCAAAATGTATGTTTTCATGTGTCTCTTCGTAGTATTGAAAGAGAGGATTGGCAGACAAGATGAAAAGCTGCTTTTGAAATACTCCGATGATAAATGGGGCTGAAGGTGGGGGCACTTAGCCACACATTAATGTATAAAAGAACAAATTCTGAACTCAAGCATACTTCAATTTATAGCAAACAGGCAGAAAGGGGTTGGTATGAACGCAGGCTTAACTAGACATCCAGTAAAGCACAGACAGTGTCGAGCTAAAATAACATGGGCTTGTAATGCACTGCAAATTTGAATTGGAGGTGTATTTTCTCACAAAAGGCGTAAGCAGATTGCATTTTCAATTCTGTTGTGCTTCAAAAAAGAGATTTTCAGCTCAGTTGTCCTGAACAGCACTCAGACTGAGCTTCACCAGAGCTGCAAGTAAACAAAAAAACAGAAGATCAATGCAGGTAAGAGGGAGAGCGAGAAAAAGGAGAGGGATTGAAAAGAAACGGCACGACGGAGCAGCAGAATGAAAACCATCCAGAAAAAGGGAGAAAATAAGGCATTAGTTCATAGACACAAAGAAGCAGCAGGATAAATACAACTGTGGAGTGGAGAAAAGAGGAGGAAGCATTATGAACAGCATAAGTGGTACAAATCAAACATCTTCCTAACCAGTCTGAATGACCACTTGGTGTGAAGGAGATGTTTCTGAAAGGGTACACGGATTGCCAGCACAGGAAAAAAAGCTTTCTGTGTGCTCAGAGATTATTGTTAAGATTACAAGTAAACAACGAAAAAAGAGGTTTTTATCCCTGTGATAGAGTTGCCTTGTTTGTGTGCCACATTGTGTTTCATCGTGCTCCACTTGATCTGTGTGGTTATTAATCGTGTCTTGGTTTAATTGTTGTTTGTGGAGTACATTTGTAGATCAATACATCATATGCATTTAAACAATTAAGGTGGAAATGTTCATGGAAATCATTGAATGGAAACAAAGCATAGTTTTCATGCATAGTCCTCTTTGGAGGACTTGAATTTGGGGATTGAGACTGTCGTAGATTTTTAAATATGCAGCTCATATGTCGTGTTCAGGATGTTTTGCATTGAAAAGGTTTATTAGCTTGATCAAGGAGAATGAAAGAATAATCAGTACAGGTTGTGTTCTGATGCTCCCTTCAATTCTGGAGTTTAGGTCCTCAAATATCATCAGATCCAACACATGTACAGCATATATAATTCAGTATACTGGTCTACAGATAAGAGCAGTGCTTAGACGTAACTCAGGGCTTTCGTCCTCCATCCCGCAGGGTTCACCACTTCCAACCTCTGACTACAGTCCCCTCTGCTCCGTTCAGAGAGAGAAGCACAAACACATATCTCACCTCGGCTGCTATAGCAACACTATCACGGTACCTCCTGTTTTCCCCAAAAGGAGCAGACTCACTGCCTACTACTATCTATAATGGAGACAGTGTCTTCCAGTCAAGATTAGGTGTTGCCTTGCAATGACCGTAAAGCCTAGTTCGACCCAGTACATACCAATGAATGACGTAAATTCCCTAACAGAGATCAGAGTGACTTGTTTAAAAAATGACAGTATTTCTAGAGAGATGTTGACACTTTACGAATTGCACCTGGGGTTTTTTTCCAGCCAGCATCCAGTGGCCGTTGGTGACATTGCAATTTAAGGCACTTCCACACTGGCTTAAACCTTAAGCCGTGGTATTTGCTGCTTGCATTGGAGACCAAGGTTCATGTGTTCTACGAGTTAGGTTAAGAGTTAAAGCTACTGAAAAGCTTGGTTAAGGTTAGGAAGAGATTGTTTTATTAATTAAATGTTGAAAAACTCCACATCTTTCATGCTTCACGTCACGGATTACTTTATCAAAATTTAACCAAGATCAACATCTTTCTCAAACCTTAATCAAGTCCTTTGAGTTGCAGTAGCAATTTGTCTATTGGGAGCATGTGCAGTGTTTATTTATTATATGATTTATCTATTTATTTATTGCACATAAAGAAACAAATACATAATACAAATAAGTAATACATGCAGAATTTTTTTAGATTAAGAAAAGAAAAAGAATAACAAAAGAGAAATGTGCAGGAGGGGCCAATAAAACCCATAAGGGCTAGTTGGTTGCCCTCATATCGTGAGACATACAACATAAAAACTTGTAGAAATACAGAAAAAAAAGAACAAAACCATGAAAAACTAATGTGTTAGGAGTGTAAACGTAAATGTTACTACTACTACTATATGATGTACCATACCAGCTTATAGATCATTTCCATTTGCAGTCCCTTCAGTAGGTCCAAATTAATACATACAACAGCACAGTAACAAATAGGAAACATACAAAATACAGATCACATACAATGTAGAGTCAGTGGTTACAGAGCTGAGAGGCTTTTAGCAGAATTGCTACTTTGACAGTGAAAGTTTTACACAGATGTCCAGTCTAAATATTTCCTCATTATGCCCATAAAACACATCATCCTGATAATGTTTCCTTCAAAAACATGTTTTCTAATACAAATGTGTTGCATACAAACATAATTATAATGGGGTTGATGATAGCCACTGTACGTTTTACAGTGTGTGTCATCAGTGTTGCATTTTTGCAGGACATCTATTTCCAGCACAAATAGAGATTTATGACTTATGATGATGAAAGAATACAGCAGTAAATGTTAAACCAGTTTTTAAAAAGGTTTTTCCACACATGCATGGTAAAAATGACTGTGGCAGGAGTGTGACAGGATGAAAGTGAAGCTCACTTATTACTGTGTGTTTTTATATGCTGAATAATTTTAACACAGCCTCACTGAACTGAACTGTAATAAAATAAAACTGCATTGATCATACAGTTTTTACCTGAAAAGTTTAACGACACTAGTTGGTGAGCTTTGTGTGATATTCAAATAATATGCATGCAGCAGAGTGACAGTTTGCTCCCACTCATACTCTCACCGTGCATTATTAAATCATATTTTTAGCCATCTGTTAAGTCAAGCGATTCTTGAAAAGTCCTCAATAGTTGATGGTTTTTTTTTTGCACCTTTCACGAATGCATTGTGTCTCCTTATAAGAATGTGTTGAACAGATAGTTTGAGATTGAGTTTTTTAGATATGAAACTTTATATGCTGCAAATCAGCTTGTGTGTCAATCAAGATGTTACAGGAGGTAAACTAAACAGTATATGAAAAAAATGAATGTCTTCTTTAGGTACAGAGATCATAAACAACAACTTGAATCCTTATCATAGTGCTCATTTGATATGTATAAACCCTTATTCAGTCCCCCCAGCATATGCATTTTTTCCAACAACCTAATCTCCTAAACAGGTTCTCATCAAAAAATGTACATAGCTTACAAACTTTACATCTTATACAAGCAACAAGCCCGTTGGCTTTATGCCGCATTACCACAGACTGTGCAGGTGAATGCGGCCTCTCAGTTCTGTGGCTGCCTGAAACATTATGTTCCCAGTGTGTCCCCTGAAGGGCCCGAGGTGAGGACAGGCTATTTTCAGCGCCCATATTGCGGTGCTGCCCTGTTCTGATTTGACTGACAGCTCAGTTTGAGGGTGGAAGAAAGGCTTTATGTCGCCTCTGGATGATCTGCCAATCACAAGTGGACCAACTGCTGTTGTTAAGCATTGTGTGAGTATGTGTGAGCGGTGTGTGTGTGTGTGTGTGTGTCTTTGTGTTACATGTGTGTACAGACGTCTATAGCTACTTGTAGTATGTGTCAGGATTGTAGTGGGTGAAGTTGAGAAGATGGTTTGGAAGCGTCTTGTCTGTCTTGTATTGTTTTCAATCAGTGTGCGATGTTGTGTAGTAGTCGCGCTCACAGTGACAAGGACGGTCCTCGCTTCTGGATCCATGAACACTAGCATCGTGAAGAAGGACAGAGTCACACTCACAACATCGAGTGCTAAAAGTTAGTTAGTTTAAAGTTGCACCAGGAGCCGAACAGAAGCCGAAACTGGAGCTGATTCTGGCAAAGCAAATGTATCTCCTATGAATTGTGTTCATA
The DNA here is from genome assembly GCF_963691925.1 of Scomber scombrus. Classification (NCBI taxonomy): domain Eukaryota; kingdom Metazoa; phylum Chordata; class Actinopteri; order Scombriformes; family Scombridae; genus Scomber; species Scomber scombrus. The sequence goes on from NC_084981.1 coordinate 26,708,521, forward strand.
TGCTGCTAATCTGCTTTGCTAAACACATTTGGGAAGACAAATATTTGCTTGGATTATGTTCACTGGTTACATATTTTCCCCCAATCGTGAGTTGGATATTATAGAAATTAATACATCCTATCTTTTTGTTCATCATCAATGACTTCTGAAAGCTTTTTGATTCGAGTGGACCTTTAGCTTTAGCTTTCCAAGTACATATTCCAAGTTTAAGATGTTCAATACCACAATATTTTTGCAAAGATGAGATATAAGATATTCCTTTATAAGTCCCACAGCGGGGAAATGTAAAACAATATTTATCACCTGTTGCTTCCTGACTTATTTTATTCAGTCTCCACAGTGTATTACACACAGTAGGTTTTTTTTATTATTCCTTACACACATCAAATGAATAACATTTTGTTCCATTCCTGCCTGATTTCACAGTCTTTCACAAGCTGACAGCATTTCAATCTGTTACATGTGCAGTCATATACTGTACGCAGACAAAACACCTGCTGGCTCTCATGTGCAATCACACTGTAATGACTACCTTGCATCCTTCTTTACAGAGCCCACAAGCACTGGAGTTTCTATAGAGACAACAAAAGGACAGAAGGAAGGCATTTAATTCAGTTCTGCTCATGCCTCGGTTGTTGCTGCTTTAGAAAAATGCAAAAAACCTCTAATGATCTTTCATATCCCTAGCTTTCATTACTAAGATGTCCTGCTGTCTTGTTAGTAAGAGTAGTTCATGGCTATATTCTTCTTATATTCTTCTAGTAGCTGTTATTTGCTAGACATGATTAATGTTTAGTTTTATCTGCTTGATATCTTGCAAGATGTCTGAGATGAAATGCATCACCAAACAAGCTCAGTTTTTATAATACAGTGTTTCAGAGCTGCAGGTTAACACCTCGTCCCATGTTTTAACTCAATCCAAATTCTTATGCTGCATTCACTATCATCAGACAAGATTACATGTTGTGAAACCATACATACAGAAACATGGAAAATATCCTACGGTTTGTAAAAAAAAAACAACCTATATGGGGTTCAAGCGGGGAGTTCTGGTCCTCTGAAATGATGCCAATGCGGAAGTAACTTAAAACTGCATTCTATCAAAAGGCCACCAGGGGGCGACCGTTTTGGTGTCAAAAGGACTTCCGTCTCTATACAAGTCAATGGAGAATTCACCAACTTCTCACTTGATTTATAACCTCAGTAAACGTTTTCAAAATGTGTTTATGGTCTCAATCGCTAGTTTAAAGCCTTCTTCAATGCAGTATGATGTTCATTTGGGACATCCCTCCCTGATTTTATATTTGACGATAAAGCAGGGTATGCATTAGGGCGTGGCTACGCCATGATTGACAGGTTGATTGGTTCACAGGTTCAGGAGGGCGCCTCATGCTCCTCCTGATGCCCATATAAGTAGAATCCGTGTTTTTATTTTTCCCAGCATGCACCGGAAATTTTCAAGATGGCACTGCTCAGATCCGAAACTATTGGCTTCCGAGCAGCAGTCCACAAACCAATGGGTGACGTCACGGATGTTACGTCCATTTCTTATATACAGTCTATGATGGGGTTACAATAATAATAGCTTTAGCCTGTGTGTATTAAAGGTTATACTTTGTTATGGATATTATGCTGCTGTCTGTAATTGTACTAAGTAGAGAGTGTGTTTATGGTTTATCATTAGACTTTAATAATAATAACTAGAAGAGATTTAAAAGACGCTATAGCAAATTAGTGTGTCTGAGTTCAGTAGGCAGAGAGTTCCTCAGTGTGGGAGTTTTAATACCGAATGCTCGGTCACCCCTAGTCACCAACTGTGACCTGGGAGTTACCAGCACAATATGCTAATAACAGCACACTGTGTCCTTTAGTTGAACTCTATCTAAATCCTCCTGAATGAGTCTCAACAGTCAAGTCAAGTTGAGTTGATGAATTGAAAACCTGCCATTAAGTCTTTACAGCACAGTTCTGTCACACACCACAGCTGCACATTTAGTTTTACATTTAATCATTTTGATTTGAAAAACTTTAAACCGTGATTCCACTCGAATAAAATGGTTGAAGCAAAGAGTATGAAATATATACTGATGTAAGTCGGGACATTAACCCTTAATCCTACCATCTGGGTTACCTGCAGACCCCAGAGGAATACTGTGTGTCATATCTAATAGGTGCTTTATTCTATCATTCCAGTATTTCATGACTTTGTCAATCACTTTGTTCCTAATGACTTCATATCATTGTTTTAATCTATTTCTGTTTTAATGATTGTTTTCACCCACTATCAGGGGTGGAAGGATCATCCTGTCAGTCATTTTGGAGGCTTTGTGGAAAGACAGTACTTGGGATAAATGCTGCAATATGTATTAAAGCAAAGTATGGAGTTTTGTTTTATACAATATACAAATTAACTGTAACTTTCCTAGAATAATAATAATCTGTTTGTTTTCTCCAGATTAATTACATAACTATGAATGTTTTGTGAAGAAATAAGTCCCCAGGGACCTCAGTTGGTAGGCCTTGCATTTTAACTCTCCTGTTGTCCTCGAGTCAAGGAAGGAACGGAGGAAGAAGGAAGGAGGGAGGAGGGAAGGAAGGGAGGAAGAAGGAAGGAAAGGAGGGAGGGATGAAGAAGGAAGGAAAGGAGTGAGGGAGGAAGGATGGAAGGGAGGAAGGAGGAAGGAAAGGAGGGAGGAAGAAGGAAGGAAAGGAGGGAGGAAGGAAGAAAGGGAGGAAGAAGGAAGGAAAGGAGGGAGGAAGAAGGAAGGAAAGAAGGAAGGGAGGGAGGAAAGAAGGAAGGAAGGTAGGAGGGAGAAAGGAAAATAGGAAGGGAGGAAGGAAGTAGAGAAGGACAGAGGAAAGAAGGAAGGGAGGAAAGAGAGGAAGGAAAGAAAGACAGAAGGATGGAGGGAGGAAGGACAGATGGAAGGAAGGAAGGGAGGAAAGAAGGAACAGTCAAAACGGACGGGGTCAATTTGACCCGGGAGGACGACACAAAGGTTAAATATGTTACCAGCAGAGATTTTAAAGCATGCTAACTGAGTAGAATATCACTGATCTCTGTCTACAATACCGATATATCTAAAGTTGACAGAAACGATTGTGCTCCAATATTTTCATTTCCCCCCAAATAAGACTTATCTTATATATTAAACCAAGCAAACTAAATACATTCAAAACATGCAAACACTGTCAGCTGTCTTCCCCTGTGTTTTGATCCAGTCTGATACTGAAGAAAATGTGCTATGTTATCTCGGGATAGAGAAGGCTTATCTCCATTTCAGGAAAATAAGTTGAGATAATTCATATTTTGAATATAACTTAAATATTATACTGAGTGAGAATTCCTTTGTGGCCTCATTTCCTCCTTTACAAGATACTAATGGGGGTGTTTTAAGATGCCTGAGGTGTGTGATATGAATGGCACCATGTGGTTATTGTCTTCATGGACAACACAGATGACCAGCACAGATTGTAAACCCACATAATTAGCAATAAAACTTCTCTTTACATTAAATTATACAGTACATCATAGTGCATCTGTTGAACAGCATGTGAGCGGTGTTTTTAATTTTTTAATATGATTGTATTATACAGCTAATTATCATAGTTTATGGAACTTTTTTTTTTTATGCAACAAAGGTTTTCAGGTAGTTTGGCACTGCTGTTCTTTTGGAGGCAGTGATAATACAAATATAAAGTTATAGTTGATATCAAAGCCTATAGCTGGAGATTTTGAGTGATGTATTCAGATTCAAGCTCTGGCTCAACTGAACTACTTTGAATAAAAATATAATATAATGTTATTTTAAATTATGGATTGCATTCATTAATTAAACCCACACAACATCTTGTTTTCTGACAGATTTCCCTTTTCTATAGACAATGGGAGATTATGACTCTATAAGTAGCTGACTACTGCTTATTGTTGCATGCAGGATTTAGAGTAACTAATTTATCCCTTTGTGTCAAGTATTGTGAACAACTGGGACAGTCTCTTATCTGGTCTTCCAAAAAAAAAATGAGACCAACAGAAAACTCCAGCACATTTAGACCGCTGCAGAGGAAAGAGTGCATTAATCTTAATCAGTACAAATGATATGACAACCACACACCCACCATTTCTGAAGTTAAAAATGGTGTTAAACCAATTTTCAAGTTTAAAAAAAGTATTTGGAGATATATCAGACATGGAAAGAAGTGGGTCACGGACCACTGAAGCAGCAGGGACAGCAAAACCAGGCTTGTGTTTATAACTGTACTGCAGCTTACAAGCGTGATATTGAAATGGGTAATGTAAACTCACCAGTCTTGACTTTTTGCAGGTAGGGTATTTTAAGCTTTACAAAAGATCTACAGCTGACTAGCCTGCTAAATGACATTAACAGCTGCACTTTTCTCCCCCAAATGGAATCACTGCCTACGGTATAGTTCAGCTGTTTCATGGTGCAAAAACAAGATATGAGTCCACAAGGAGACATGAAAATCCAACGGTAATGCTTGCTGTGATTGACATATCCAGGCTCTTACTAAAAGAGTGAATATAAGAGTGTATCGTACTGCTTACGCTAATACAGCTTAAAATGTCTTGATTAGTTGCTGTACACACAAAGATACTCTCTAAGTACACCAATAATCAAAGGCATGCCAGCTTATATGCGCAGGCTCACAAATATATAAAATAGACATTCTTATTTTTTATTTTATTTTTCCTTCAAAAGAAACCACAAGAGATCCAATTTACAGCATAGATACAGTATAAATGCTGGAGCAGAGAAAAAAAAGGGGGGATTTTATTTCAGCATGACTTTAAATCTTCTCGTTGGCTTCCAGGTATAGGAGAGATGTTAAAGTGCTGCTGCTGGTTTATAAATCACTTAGTGGCAGAGGGCCAAAATACATTTTTGATGTGCTTGAAGAATATAAATCCAGTAGGTCCCTTCAGATCTTTAGGAAGCAGGCAGCTTGTTGTCCCTATAGAGTCAGAAACAAACAGTGAAGCTGCTGCTGTATGTTGCACATTTGATACTAACTTCTTCATATTAATTCATTCTTCATTTTAGACATGAATCTAAATTAAGAATTATCTTCTTCTCTCTGTGCTTTATATTGTTTTCCTCTTTGCACTCTTAATATGTATGATACTTTATACTACTATACTGTAACTGCACCTAAACTGCACTCAAACTTTTTTCTTACCTTTTTGCCACTTTTGTGACTTCCGAACGCCTTTGTGTTTAAACACCGTCACACAAAAGCTTGCTTTGGTTTTGCAGTGTATGCTTTACATCCTTTTTAGAAATTAGGTCAGTCTAGTGGATCAAGACTGAAATGGGATTTTAAAAGTTCATCCATGGACTTTATAGGCAAATTATCTATAATGTGATATACACAAACTTTAAGTGTAGTGTTGAATAAAAGCCATGGCATTTAAAGGCAGTTCCAATGCAAAACAAATGTCACATTTTGAAAAGGCCATTGCTTGAATTGCTTTTATATCAATGGTTAAGTCATAGAACCAATAGACCAAAAAATAAATCGGTATGCAAGGAGAGGCACACCCAAAATCTGCAGTTCATACTCTGGATTGGCGGACTGGGAAAACTCAAACGTACAGATTTCAATCTGCGTTGGAGCTGTTATACCCAGTTTGTAATTGGCCCAATTTGTCTTTCAGCTAGAGGGTGAACAAATTAAAGGCTAGAGAAAAACAAGAGAGTTGGCAGGATATTTGGAAATGTGCAGAGTTGACTTTCAGTTTGGTCCATCAACTTGAATAACGGAAAGAAAGGAAGAAAATGAATGGAAATCAGATCCCCATCGAGCATTAGTCACAAATACAAAACCGTTGAAATTCAAGATGTTGAATTTCAACGTTTAATCCACTGCTGTCAGATTGTACATACCTGGGTGTTTTTCCTGTCTTAGGGTTGAGTGAAAATTGCTCTATTATGAGTCGGTCCATCATCAGCTTGTCCATAAAACGAGCATTTCACAGCATGGGATTCAACCTTTGTCTGGACATACTGGTTAGATCACTTCATGTTGAATTATGTCTGAAAGCCAATTATCTGTTGAATCCATTCTCCCTTAAACTGAGATTCATTGTGCATTGAAGCATAAATTCATCGAGTATATCATCATGTCACATGTGAAAGCACTTCAGATGTGATTCAGAGAAAGAACCTGCTGAACTTCTTCGTTCAGACTCAGAAAGTGATTCACATAAACATCATGTTTATTTGGAAAGATGTGGGAGGCTCGGCAGCCTGTCCCGGTGTTCGTCATTTGGTGCGACAGACGTCTTTTTATGTGTTTCCCTAAATCTCTTTAACAGAGCTGGAGGAAGCAAAGTTAGCAGTGCGCTAAAGAGTCGATAGGGAGGACTGACTGGGTTGTGAAGATGTTTTCCTGGCACATCTGTCCAGAGTCAAACACCACTGAGTACTAAAGTTAAAAGTTAATAATCACCTCGATCTTTAAGCATGCTTGACTAGCCAGATTAGCATGCTTTTCTGTCTGTGTGTTGTTTGGCAATCATCCTGCTAAATATCAGGAACCAGAAACATTTATTTAGTATATAGCAATAAGCTACTCAAGGCTGTGGTTGACTGAGATGATTTTAGGACCACTAAGGGGGTTTCACGAGCGAGGACCACACCACCAATGAGATACGTTTGACAAATTTATTAACAAGATTTGAATGAATCGTTTGTGCTCTTGATGCGGTGTGACCTATGAGAAAAGAAAGAAGAACAGAAAGAGAGGGTGGGGGGGGTGGGGGAACTCGAATACGAGAGCGAAAGAGGGGGAAGAGGGTTAGGCTGGTTTATATACGAGCCGGAAGGGGTGTAATTGGGGTGTGTTCCCGCTCCTGAAACTGCGCTTCACAAGCTTCGATTTAGGCAGCCCGCTCCTCTTAGCTGTTCTAAAATAACTGTAAGCTTTTAGGGAGCATTTTAACATACATTCACCTCAAGTGTTGGACCTTTAATTGTGTTTAACAGAGACATCCAACATCGTAACAGTATGAAACAACAGCAAATCACAAAAAAAAGCATAATAAGTTCTCTTTATGTGACACAGAATATAATGCACACAAATAATATCCCATTGAAATATACCACCCTTGTACTGATGTAGTAGCATGAGTACAGTTCCACATTTTGGTGGTTAATGCAGCACAAAATCCTGATAAAGACTAGCATACTAACACCTTTCTGCAGCATTTGTTAACAGTGCGTCATCCTCCCCTCCTTTGGCTCAGGGTTGGAGGGTATCTCAGGGTGTCACTTTCTCCAGCATTGACAGAACAGATTCTGTTGCTCTTGCAGCTGAGAGCTGCTGGCCTGTTTGCTAACATTTGAGCCCAGAATCTGTATGAGAGGTGCTTTGTTGACTGTCAAGCTCACTAGTTATCCTTCTGGCTTTGTTTTAAAATGTTTGAAAAATGGTGATGATGCTATTCAGTTTCTCAGCCAAACATTAAACCTCCCCCTCCCTTTTTTTTTTTTTTAGCTTTATTAAAAAAACCTCACATAGATATTATGGCTTTATTGATGCAAGATAATTAGCAAATGTATGTTCCACATCCAGGAGTGCTGTAATAGGCCTGATGGACCATGTGTACACACACAAGTAAACACCTGCATGTATTTATTTTCGGAGCAGGGGTCAACATCATTCGCCACGGTCCATACCTTCACAATCACATTTCGGCCCATCCAGACAGTCCCCCTCATGTTACAGCAAACACTCTCTACAGAGGGCGCCTCATTAAAGATTTACACTGCTCACCGCTCAATGAACCAGGGGGAGACAAGAGGGAGAGGATATGGAGGAAGGACAGAAATGGATGAAAGAAGAGAGGGAAGGAAAGCCAGCGGGAGACAAGACGATGAGGTACGTAATATTTGGAAACAAGTGTCCCTGCGTTCCACATGTAAAGAGCGGCGAATGATTTAAGAGGGCGAGAACATAAATATGCACATAAATCTCTGTGTGTGTGTCAATTAAGTGTAAGCGTCCAAAGAAATCAACTTTTAGACATAATGTTCGCAAATGATTGGAAGCGATGTGACGGGGAGCGCTCTGTGTTGTTGATCCTCGCACACACACACACACACACACAAAAACACATGCACACGCACACTCCAGACACGCAGTCCCCCTATCTCATACTCATGCTGCCAAAAGCTGTCAGGAAGATCAAAGTGGGTAAATGTGTTTGATGGAATACTCCACTTTCTTCATTTACCGCATAGACTGGCTTTGACTTGAAAGCGTCTTCATTGAAACGAACAGGAGTGGATAATGTGGGAGGGGGAGGGGGGGTGATGAGGGGAGTGGGTGGGGGTGTGGTGACAGAGAGCTGCGTGAGTGTGCTAAATCTTGTGTGCTATGTCTTTTTACTTATTTCCCTCTATTATAATTTGGGGGGAGTCAGCTTTCAGGGTAAAGCAGAATTGACTTGAAAAGGCAGTATACTGTACTGTAGATAAGCTTTACATTTGTTTACAATGCAACTTTTTCTTCTTGAATATGAAAGAGATGAGAAGCTCTTGTTCACGTGTGGGGCATATACGATATGAATCAAGGGTTCAGGTAAATGTCACCGGTGAGTTGCGTCTTCACTCCGTTTTAATCTTCCTTTTCTTGTACGTCTTTCTGAATTCCTGACATTATTCCCCCCTCCTGCTTCTCATCTCTCTTTCATTCATCCCTCTTCAAGTTTTGCAATTTCTTTTCTCGCCACCGCCACCTTTACTCACATCCCATCCCACCATCTTCCTCTTCCTCTCCTTTTTTTCTTTCCCCTCTTTCGTGCATCAGATGCAACTCCACCTCCTCCTTGCTTCACCAGCCAGGCTCTCCTTGTGTAACCTGTTAAGAAACCCTCTTGGTCATCCCTGAGGGTAAATTTGTGGGCGGGCTACCCATGTCAATGAACAAACGCCAACTGTTCCTACCCTTCATTAGTAAAACAGTGACACGAGAAGAAACCATGGCAACCACCAAAGAACAGCCACAGCGATGGTGTCACATGAGAAGAAAAAGAGAAGGATCCCCAGTGTAAGACACCGACTGTGTGTATACATCTATATGTCCTGTGTGTGTGTATGTGTGTGTGTGTGTGTGTGTGTGTGTGTGTGTGTGTGTGTGTGTGTGTGTGTGTGTGTGTGTGTGTGTGTCTCTAACTCCTGTTAATTAACCCCACACATCTTCTCTAGGCTTATTGATCAATAGCTTTGATGGCTGTTAATAGGGAGTCAGGAGTGGCAGGGCTTTATTTTAAGTTAATTGAGAAATGTAAAGGACGTGTCAGCCACTGATGTTCATTAAACTTGACTTGACTGCATAACAAGAAAGAAAATTATAAAACTTGCTTGTTGCAGTTTATATGAAACCATTTTTTTCTCCCCTCCATTAATATAGACTTATAATAAGTATAATAATTAGATAGTAGGCTGCAGTGCCACCTTCTCAAACACAGCCCATCATATTGTTTCCTATACTAACCTGGACTGATTATGTTTGATGTGAAATGTTATGTAACTAATAAGAGACAAAGTAGTGGAAGTAGAGAAAATATCATAATAAGTGTGGACTCAAGGATGGACGTAGCGCAGTGTGACATCACCCATTGGTTTGCATCTTTCCCTTTTTTTGGTTTGAAGCCAAATAAGTGAGTGAGGGGTGTTGCATTTCACACCCGCTGCTAATACCTGAAGCTAACACTTTAGATATATTGTGCAAACAGTAATTAAGCATAATTAAACTTAATGAACTGTTGTGGTAATAATCAGACTCCATGCGGGTCCCAGAGCCGGGGAAAGAAGCAACACTGACAGCGAACTGTCAATCACAGCTGTCAATCAGTGTACACAAGAAGACATCAAAGCTACTATAAATCTTCAAATCTTAATGGAACAATAATTTACAAACACAGCACTCTTATTATAGAGCCTGAATTTAGAGATTGGGACCTTCTGGGGCGTCTGTGGCTCAGGAGGTAGATCGATTGTCCACCAATTGGAAGATTGGCAGTTCCCGTTGCTGCACCAACAGTGTATGAATGGTTAGTTTCCTCCTCATGAGCAGGTTGGCACCCTGCTTGGAAGCCCCCTACCAACAGTGTGTGAATTTTCATTTTGCTTTCCCTCTAAGGATGGCATATGGCAAAGCCCCAACTGCATCAAGCTCTCACAGTTTCACACTCAGAGAACTGAAGGACCTGTTGTTTCAGATAACGCAATTCACTTGGGTGGAGCCACCTCACATTTGTCTCCGGCTGTACCCCAACTGGACGTTTGATGTCACCAACCATGTGACAGTTTTGTCCCCAGACTTGTTGCTCAGCATCTGAATTTTTTTCGGACCCCTCTCTTTTTACAATTTGCCGTGAACTCGCCAACCTCATCTATTGTTTCCAAACTGTGTTTAATCTGCAACTTTAATCTATGTTGCAACCAGGCGGGGAGTTCTGGTCGTCTGAAATGATGCGAACGCGGAAGTAACTTAAAACTGCATTCTATCAAAAGGCCACCAGGGGGCGACCGTTTTGGTGTCAAAAGGACTTCTGTCTCTATACAAGTCAATGGAGAATTCACCAACTTCTCACTTGATTTATAACCTCAGTAAACGTTTTCAAAATGTGTTTATGGTCTCAATCGCTAGTTTAAAGCCTTCTTCAATGCAGTATGATGTTCATTTGTGAAATGTTGGCCTCCCTGATTTTATATTTGATGATAAAGCAGGGTATGCATTAGGGCGTGGCTACGTGGTGATTGACAGGTTGATTGGTTCACAGGTTCAGGAGGGCGCCTCTTGCTCCTCCTGATGCCCATATAAGTAGAATCCATATAAGTAGAATCCGTGTTTTTATTTTACCCGTCATGCACCGTAAATATTCAAGATGGCGCTGCTCAGATCTGAAACTATTGGCTTCCAAGCAGCAGTCCACAAACCAATGGGTGACGTCACGGATGTTACGTCCATTTTACATACAGTCTATGGTTGCAACGGCCGCTTCAAAAATAATGGAATATTTAACAAAAACACCAAACTAATTTCACAGCAAATGTTGGCTGTAAACAGGAGCTAAAATCGCTCTTAAGAACATTTGCCTGATGTAATTGACGAGATGTTTGTGAAGGGTGATTATCAACTGTTACCACTGGAGTACACTGGGAAGAGATAGATAGATTTTCGGATAGATTACTGCTTTCTTGTAAAAATCAATAAGCAATGAGTGATGTCTAATGAGAGCCATCTATTATTGATGGATGACCAGTAGTGGCCGAATTACTGCAGCTCCTAAAGGTGACGAATATTACTATTACAGATTATAATTATACTGTATTGCTGCACATTTTGTCATACAATACATCCACCTTTTAAGTGCATGAGTTGTATTTACTCTAAATTCATTTTGAATTACTAACGATTGTTTATAAGGCCTTGAATTGACTCGCTCCCCTGTATTTAAGAGAACTCCTGTCCCCATGTAACACTGGCAGAGAACTAAGTGCTTGGGGGCTTTTTTCTCTATTGCTGCCCCCAAACTGGGGAACTCTTTTCCTTCCCTCATTAGTTTCTCTCCCACCATTAAAACTGGCAAGAAAAACCTTAAAATGTACTTTTACTCCCTAGCTTTTAACTGTGTTTAACTGTCACTCTGTATTTTACAGGCAGGGAGTTCCGGTCCTCTGAAATGATGCAAACGCGGAAGTAACTTAAAACTGCATTCTATCAAAAGGCCACCAGGGGGCGACCGTTTTGGTGTCAAAAGGACTTCCGTCTCTATACAAGTCAATGGAGAATTCACCAACTTCTCACTTGAATTCTAACCTCAGTAAACGTTTTCAAAATGTGTTTATGGTCTCAATCGCTAGTTTAAAGCCTTCTTCAATGCAGTATGATGTTCATTTGTGAAATGTTGGCCTCCCTGATTTTATATTTGACGATAAAGCAGGGTATGCATTAGGGCGTGGCTACGTCGTGATTGACAGGTTGATTGGTTCACAGGTTCAGGAGGGCGCCTCTTGCTCCTCCTGATGCCCATATAAGTAGAATCCATGTTTTTGTTTTTACCCAGCATGCACCAGAAATTTTCAAGATGGCGCTGCCCAGATCTGAAACTATTGGCTTCCAAGCAGCAGTCCACAAACCAATGGGTGACGTCACGGATGTTACGTCCATTTTATATACAGTCTATGGTATTTTACGACCATATATTTATATTTCTGATTTCTTTTTATTGTGCAACCTTTTTGTGTGTGGTCTTCCTCTGTGTGAAGCACTTGGATCAACCATGTTGTGTTTAAGGTGCTACTGTATATGAATAAAGCTGAGGTTGAAGTTATACTATCAGCCATTTTGGATCCTTTGCTACAGGCTCCACTAATTTATTTTCAGTAGTTATTATTACACCAATGTTAGAATTTAAGATACATTATATGTTGCATAGGTTTCAAACCGCATCATAAAAGGTTGATTTGCCTCCTCAGTCATTAAAAAAAAAAGACAAAGGTTTGACTGTATGTTAAGGGTGGAGTGTATGGAGCTAAATCAAGGTAATATGTTTTTTCTTCTTTCGGAAAAGAGATTTGAAACTGAAAGTTTAAGTTTTGATATTGAAATTTTAAACAAAACAAATGAAAAAGCAATATCAGAGCCAAAAGTCTGAAAATTGACCTGAAACTAAAAAAAAATAAGATTTCAAACAGTAAAAATAAAAAGATTTGGATGAAGATGAATCATTTATTCAAAATAATAAATTACTTTAGTTCTTAAAAAAGAAAAAAAAAACATTCTTTTGGTTTTTTTTTTTTCAAATTTCAATATCAAAACTTGGATTTTCAATTTCTAATCTCTTTTTCGAATGAAGAAAACCTTGATTAGATCCGTAGAGGTGGGTTATTATGTTCTCCTTTTTCACCAAATTGTGTTTAACATTGCGGCTAATCTTCATTTTAGATAACTAGATTTCAGTTAACTAATTGGCTTTGCTTTCTTCTTTTTGAGAAAGTAGTTTTCTTTTTAGCATTTATTGTGAACCTTTTTTTAATTAGTTAAATAAAAAAACCTAATTTGTGTTAATTTATAACTGTTAACTTTGTATTGTTTTACTCTCCTCATCCCTTATGATTTTCTTATTGGGGGACGTAACACTGCAGCACTGGTTTAGACAACATAAACACTATGAAATAATGGTTAGTGGTGAAAATGAACTCCTGTGGTTCTGTTGCCTTTTTAAAAACTATATAACCAAAACCAGAATCTTAACTAAATGCTTTGAGTTGCCTAAAACATAACCATACAAGTGTTAGATAGGCTTTAGTTGAGGTGAGCGTAACACATAACACCACCAGCCCTATTATAACCAGCTTTGCATTCATTCAAGTTTGTTGATGAAAGAGTATTATTTAAAACTCATATTTATTGAGCCATAGAAATTGTGTTGTGTTGTTGTTGTTGGTTTTTTTTCTCTCCATCTCAGGATTAAAAGAAATATTCCAATTAGTGTAACAGTTCAAGGCATTTCATAGTTAAACCTCTGTGTGGGCTGCATTGTGACTGTTCATACCTTCCATCAGCTTTTTGTAGCTTATTGTGGATTTAATCAGCCACAGTGCGGCTCAATGACAGTTTTAATGCCTGTCATTTCTCTGTAAACGCTACATCTGTTGCAAACTCTACATGTCCTGTTTCCTTTCATTTTAGCCCCCGCATCTCTCTCACACTGCAGCCCCCTTTTCTCTTTGCCTCTGTGGTACTAGATGCTCTTTTGATGCTATTTTGTTGTGTTGTTGCAGTCACGCTGGTGAGCAACATAGGTGTTTATAGGTTTAAGATAAAGGGTAACGTACCTGGATTCACACATTAAACACATATTCATATTCTTGTTTTGTTTTGTAGCTTTTAGATACACTATAGCTGCTCGCTGCGTGTCAAAGTGCTGTGAAAATCAGTCCTTGTTTGTGATGACTCACCAGCACAACCCTTAGATGAAAACTGATATCAATAGGCTTTAGCTGCCAATGGTTTCACTCAATTAATATAAGTGAACCTCTCTAAATCAATGTATATTTAAAAAGCCTAAACATGCAGTTACGACAAGTTTTGTTGAGGAGAGAGAAAAAAAAATAGAAGAGAAAAAACAAGGACCCCACAGACCTCATTTACTCTTTTAATAGAATCCCTAATCAGAGATAAAAAGAATAATGGAGGCTTCAGGCAGCTTGAGTGTTTGGAGGGCTTAATGAGATAACAGAGGATCTATGCACAAACAGCAGCAATTTTCAGAAGAGAGGAAAAAAGGCTGAGATGGAGGGCGAAAACAAACAAATAAAATGAGGGCAAAGGAAATTCATTCTGGGGTTGATTTGTTTGCATAATCAACAATGAGCCAGGTTTCGGGATGAGTGTCGCTTCTTATTGATTTAGAAAGTCAGATAGGTTTCATGAGTCTCATACAGAGTACACACACAGAGCAGATGCCTAACTAAACCTGCTCACCTAAACAGTCTTTGGAGATGTGAGTAGACCCAAAAAACACTTGCACGGCTTCCCCAAAATGTGTGTGCCGCAGTCCCATTAAACATCTACCTAAACATCAAGGGCAGGAAAAGGTAGGATAATTGACTGACAGGGGCCCTAAAATATTAATACATCATTAGGTCATCATTCATCATTAATAGAATATCTTATTTACAATGTACTCGTTAAACTTAGTTTATTTTTCTTGACATTGGCAAAAAATCAACCATCCAAACAGCCTCACTCTATTTATATAAACTGCAGTGAATTTGCGATTGCGAGGAGCATGAATGTATTATCTTGGACTACAAGACAGTTTCAAACCTGCACATTTAGACAAGGCCATAGGCAGGATTTTTCAAATACCGAGGTCAAAAAGAAGACCACAACTGAAGTATTGATTCAAAGTAATCCATGATGTATTTATAACGCTTGCTTGCTGTGCATTTCTTAGTCATGGTCACTCTTGTGGTCCAGTTCTTTCTCATAACTTCCAATTTTGCAACTCAAATCAACTCCTATTTCAGTATTCTACAACTTCCATGGTTGCATATTTAAAAATTATAACTGCAATATATTATTGGAAAGGGAGAAAATGGCTCGTCCAATGAATGAACAGTTTGCAAAATCGGGTCAAGTCCAATTCACAAATGTAGACATAAACATATTTCTGGCGATTTTCAAGTCGCAGTTCAACATCTACTGCAGCGAATATCTTTTTCTGGAAGTGAGCACTATATGACTTAAAAATCTCCAGTAATATGCTGCCTGTATATTTGTTAATTTGTGACGAATCTGCTGACGGAAGCAAAACACAGCTGGAGCTGTTCGGTAAAGAAACCTGTTAAATTGGAAACCAGTTGGAACAAACAGACAATAGTAGAAAACAATATAGTAAAAGAATAGTAACATTATGTACACAGTATTATTGGTGTCAAATGATAATATACATGAGTTGATAGTGTTATTGCACATATTTTAAGTTAAATATATGTATATAAACACACACACACACACACACACACACACACACACACACACACACACACACACACACACACACACACACATATACATTGCACAGTTGAACTAAGTACAATAGTATATCCAAAATATTTGTATTGCAAATTTTGGGTAGTTCAGATACTAATATTCTATATATTCTAAAATAAATATATTGTTTTTTATATTTATTTTAAATCATTGTTCACTGTGGGTTTTTTTTACCCTTGCTACTGTAAAGCGTCTTTGAGTACCAAGAAAAGCGCTATACAAATAAAACATATTCTTCTTCTTCTTCTTCTTCTTTTTCTTCTTCTTCTTCTTCTTCTTCTTCTTCTTCTTCTTCTTCTTCTTCTTCTTCTTCTTCTTCTTCTTCTTCTTCTTCTTCTTTTTCTTCTTCTTCTTCTTCTTCTTCTTCTTCTTCTTATTATTATAAATATTATTTTTAAGCACCAGATATTAAAATGTAGAGTTGGTGGAAAGCAAACATAGAGCTGGTCTGAATCACAACCCCAAACTAACCCTAACCCAATAATTATAGCATAGTTTATTATAGTCATTATATGAAGGCTTTGTGTTTACAGCGTGTTTAGTTGTGGCACATCTGAAACCTCGCTGATCCACACAAAGCTTCGCCTGATAGTAAGATGGTTGAAATTTTTTAAACACATGATTAAATGAAAATCTCTCGATGTCATGCTCTAATTTTAGCAGAAATTAATTTTAGTCAAGATTATGATAACTGGTGATTAATAATAATTCTCTGATAGGGAATTAGATGTGTTGAGATGAGAAGAAGAAGAAGTGGTGGCCATGGTTTGCACTCCCAATCTGCTCAACTTCCCTTTAGGCTGTCAGACTGCCCTGACTGGAAGCTTTTTTTACCAAAAATTGGAAGAAGAAAAAAAGAGATGCCAAGTGAAGAAGAGGATTATAGATTTGTTATTTCATTTGAGCGAGGAGAACAAGAGGCAGAGCACAGAATTAAACTGTCTTTGAAGTAGATCCTAGCAGTGCGGTTATGTGCTTAAAAGTTTTAGTGAGCTTTTATAGACTGAAAACTGCGTAATATCTAAAACTGTCTCTAAGATTAGACTTAATTAAATGACATTTTAGTTTGCTTGTCAGTAAAGATGCCCTGAGATGCTCCGAGACATCAGTCCTTTGAGTTAGCCAGATTGACAGCTCGGTTCCTTCGATTGCCCCGCAGTACAAGACCGCAGCCGAAACTATTGAACATGTTTGATAATGATCTGGACAGAAATGGGCGGGAGAACTGGATGGCAATTAAACCAGGGTGTGCCCGACCTTGTCACAACAAAGAGGGGACAAGACAATCATGGCCATGCTGATATCCAGATCCCGAAAGAACCAACATGGGTCAATCAAATCAGCTGTTTGGTCATTTAGAGATTTCTTTAACCTTATCCGATACTGTGTGTCACAAATGAATCTCCACATCAGTAACAAATCCGAGATAGAAAAGCAATCACAGAATGTCAAAATGCTACAAAACATTAGTTTGCATGGCTATAAATACAAAATGTAATAAAATGCTAATTGGCCCATGTGGTGCATCTCATTATTTGTTTGTGCATTGATTGGTTCATGACATCAGACCCCTGTGAATAGATTTGGACAAAACAGTTTCTTAACCTCCAGTAAGTCTGTCACAGCTGATAGGCATCTCTCCCTGCTAACAAGGTTCACTGCGGGGGAGGAAGCCCTGGAGGATTGGTTTGTTTGCCTTGAGCCGAGGCTCTCAAGCAGCCCCTCTACTACTTCTTGTATCGAGCTTTGTACCAAATTCTACAGGAGAAGATAAATTCATGACAAAGAGACGTGAACCGGTGCTGGGTGGATGGGGACAGCTTTTCATCGCCTGTTTTCTGCACTGCAGGTATAGCGGTATAGTCCCTGAGAGGATCAAAATGCATGTTTTATATAATCTATACAGCCTACTGACGGGGTTTCCTATAATGTTACCTGCCTTAGTTTCATGTTAGCATCCCCCCCGAGCTGACACTTGTTGCAGACACACTTCAACCCAAACCATGATCTTTCCTTAACCATCGTAAGCTGGGCTCCACTAAAGCTAATTGCTAATGACCCCTGAATCAACAAAGAACCTTTAATTATGACATTACAATAAAAGGGAATTAACATATAATTATCAAATCAATATATATAATTGATATTTACCATAGCAGGCATTGTGGGACGGTGTCTCTTAAAGTGTCTTTTCGAATTGGTTGTGTTTGTTCCTCCCACCTTGAATCCACAAAGCCCTCCATCGCCATTGAGAACAATACACTCAGTCTTTCTTTGAGTTTGAATATGAGAGAAATGTGTCCACAGGTCGTCTCTTTTCTCTCTTCCCACCTGACAGGCTGGTGAAGATGAGACACTCATTGTTTGAGAGGCCAGCTGCCAGCAGCGGCAAATGGTTTCGTTCGGCTTTTTTAGAAAGGTACTGCACATTAAAATGTGTTTTTTTGAGGTGTAAAAATGAATTTATATGACTGTACTGTAGTGAAACACATCAATGCTGGTGTTTTTTATTGACATTCAAACCAAATTTATATTAAATACAAAACAAAAGTGGCATTTCACGGGTTGAAAATGACTTAACTTGTCATTTGCTGTTTAAAATCAGCTCTGAAAAAAATCATCCAACCATAGAGACGGCTGTTTGGGAGTTCTCTGTCAAAAATCTATATAAATGGTTGAATGATAACTTCCCCCAGCTCTGTCATTTTCAAATAAATGCTGATGTGGAGAGACAGTTTTAGCTTCAGGAGCTAACGGCAGCTACAGCGAGGACTCTCTCCACCTGCAACTATCTGCCACAAAAATAACAGAAATCCTCCTCACATCTCGTCTGGTAGCTCCTCAACTCTCCGCCTGTCTGTTGCCGCGGTTATCAGCTGGTAAAATCTGGTTTTAAAACATTAAATTGCTTTAACCCTCCTGTTGTCCTCAGATCAAGGAAGGACAGGAGGAAGGGATGAAAGAAGGAAGGAAGGAAGAAAAGGAGTGAGGATGGAGGGAGGGTGGAGAGGAGGAAGGAAGGAAGGAAGGGAGTAAGGAGGAAAAGAGGAAGGAAGGAAGGAAGGAAGGAAGGAAGGAAGGAAGGAAGGAAGGAAAGGAGTAAGGAGGAAGTGAGGAAGGAATGAAGGAAGGAAGGAAGGAAGGAAGGAGGACGGAAGGAAGGAAGGAAAGGAGTAAGGAGGGAGGGAGGAAGGAGGAAAAGAGGAAGGAAGGAAGGAAGGAAGGAAGGAAGGAAAGGAAGAAGTGAGGAAGGAATGAAGGAAGGAAGGAAGGAGGACGGAAGGAAGGAAGGAAGCAAGGAAGGAGGGAGGGAGGAAAAGAGGAAGGAAGGAAGGAAGGAAAGGAGTGAGGAGGGAGGGAGGGTGGAAAGGAGGAAGGAAGGAAGGAAGGGAGTAAGGAGGAAAAGAGGAAGAAAGGAGAGAAGGAAGGAAGGAAGGAAGGAAGGAAAGAAAGGAGTAAGGAGGAAGTGAGGAAGGAATGAAGGAAGGAAGAGGAAGGAAGGAAGGAAGGAAGCAAGGAAGGAAAGGAGTAAGGAGGGAGGAAAAGAGGAAAGAAGGAAGGGAGGAAGGAAGGAAGGAATGAAGGATGGATGGATGGATAGAAGGAAGTGAGGAAACAAGTATGGACAGGAGGGTTAAAAAAAGGAAAATAACGAATGCTTTCAGGTTGTCTGCCCTAACACATTTCATCTCATCTTATTCAATACCTTCTTTTTTTTTCACTGTAGGAGTACGATACGCTAACACACTTCTTAAAGGAACAGTTTCAAAAGATTTAATAGCATATACTGGTGAGGTTGATGATTGCAACCAAAGGAATACACTTCCCCTCCCCCTTCACTTCCACACATGTAGGAAAAACATGACAAGCCCTCTCTAGAGTCAATGTTTGCTTTGTCCCCTCCAGGCTACTGTAGAAACCTGGCGACTTCATTCTAAGATAAAGAAAGCAGAATGATTATTGTTAAACTATGATAATATATAATATATAAAAGCTACTATTATATTCCAGACCTGCTAGATCTCTTCCAATAGATGCCTCTGAATCTTGCACACTGGTCCTTTAACAGCTCAGTGATATACGTCCTGACCTCTGACCCTACTGTTGTCCATCTCAGAGTTAATGTGTGTATGCTGTCCTCTGGGTCTTATCATTAGGTCTCCAATGTGTGAGCTCAGACAAAATCACTATAGGGCCTTTTGCATCGATTCAGCAGAAATTACAAGTTGACGTCAAAGTGGTAATTGAAGAACCTGCTCTGTCTCCAGCTGCATTAGCATAAAGAACAGGGGGGTTAGGGTTAGGGTTAGGGTTAGGAAGGAGGGAGGGAGGAAGGAAGGAAGGAAGGAAGGAAGGATGGATGGATGGATGGATGGATGGATGGATGGATGGATGGAAGGAAGGAAGGAAGGAAGGTAGGAAGGGAGTAAGGAGGAAAAGAGGAAGGAAGGAAGGAAGGAATGAAAGAAAGGAGTAAGGAGGAAGTGAGGAAGGAATGAAGGAAGGAAGAGGAAGGAAGGAGGATGGAAAGAATAAAGGAAGGAAGAGGAAGGAAGGAAAGGAGGAAGGAGGGAGGGAGGAAGGAAAGAAAGGAGGAAGTGAGGAAGGAATGAAGGAAGGAAGGAAGGAAGGAGGACGGAAGGAATGAAGGAAGGACGAGGAAGGAAGGAAAGGAGGAAGGAAAGGAAGAAGGAAGGAAGGAAGGAAGGAAAGGATGAAGGAGGGAGGGAGGGAGGGAGGAAAAGAGGAAAGAAGTGTGTGAGCTCAGACAAAATCAGTATGGGGCCTTTTGCATCGATTCAGCAGAAATTACAAGTTTGACGTCGAAGTGGTAATTGAAGAACCTGCTCTGTCTCCAGCTGCATTAGCATAAAGAACGGGGGGGGGGGGGTGGGGCCAAAAAGTAAAGTTTTTAAGCTTGCAGATTTTCTAATTACAAAACTGTCATAACACTGGTGAATATTTACAGTTGCAGGCATTATTTTACAAGATATGTCATATTGGTTTTGTGCTGGAAAAGGTTTGTTCTGTATTTATTTTGTCCTGTCACTCTGACTGTGAAGAAATGAAAAGAACCACCCCCCCCCCCCAAAAAAAAATAACAAACCATTATCTTTCAGGTGAGAAGGGAAAGAGCAAGAGTCCCTTTTTAATTTTCTTGGATAATAACACTCCAGGGGGATTTTTCAGCATTTTGTGCAAACAACAGTCGTGTCAAACCAAGACAGTGACATATTATAATTTCATATGAGTGAGTAAGTGTGTGTATCTCTCTGTGTGTGTGTGTGTGACTCATTGGTCTCCTCTCTGACCCCTCCGAGGCTTGACCCCGCCTGACCTAGCTAGACACCGCTGCCATTTTAATGTACGACGGATGTCACACAGACAGAGATAAAAACACTGCACACATGCAGCGATTATCCTCGGGCCGCCGACACATAAAACATGTTAGAATCAGGACGCTAATCTGAAGCCAGCCAGCTTGAACTGCACCGACACTGGCACAAAAAAAAGAGCTGTAATGCCGATCCCTGCTTTTTTTTTTTTTTTTTTTTTTAAAGATCTGAGTCTAATAAGCTTAGATGTTTTTTTTTTACGAGTGGGTGTCCTCTGTCACTGAGGTGGCTTGTAAAGACCTTTAGCCCAGAGGCACACACACACATACATACATAACATCTTTGAATCATGAGCACACATACAGATTGTTATGTATTTGCAAAGGCTTAAGTGTCCCATAATTTCATATTCATTACAACAAATATCATAAGAACAGCTGCCTGTCTTTGTGGCCTTCATGAATAAACACAAATAACATCATGTGGATGCAAAATCTGAACATTAATAATTAAATAAAGAAATAAAAGAAACACAGAATAACACAGGAATGTGAAAAGCAGTCAAAATAAACAACTGTGGCCGTCATTAAATACAAAATAGTGACTACAAAGTTCATTATCTTTGATTAAAATATATTTTACTTGCAATTTTGTATTTGTGATGAATTTGATGTGAATTGGCGGCAGCAGCAGGTCTTGCATATGTTTTGTATTAAGCGGCCCCGACAGGCTTTTGTGTGATTTTGTGATTATGATGGTCAGAGATTATTGTGCAATTTGCAGCATTTAATTTCACTGATTAATTATTATTTTCCCCAGTTGGAGGAAACAATGCCCACAATGACCAGGCCTCTTAGACCTGTTTTGAAACTAAATGATTATTATGCATTATGCATTTTTTGAGAAAAAAGGGGTAGAAATGAGACAAGAAAGGAAGGAAGGAAAGAAAAGAGTAAGGAGGAAGTGAGGAAGGAAGGAAGAGGAAAGAAGGAAGGAAGGAAGTAAAGAAAGGAGGAAGTGAGGAAGGAATGAAGGAAGGAAGATGAAGGAAGGAAGGAGGACGGAAGGAAGGAAGGAAGGAAGGAAAGAAGGAAGCAAGGAAGGAAAGGAGTAAGGAGGGAGGGAGGAAAGAAAGGAGGAGGAAGGAAGGTAAGAAAGGAGGGAGGAGGGAGGGAGGGAGGGAGGAAAAGAGGAAAGAAGGAAGGGAGGGAGGAAGGAAGGAAGGAAGGAAGGAAGGAAGGGAGGAAGGAAGGAAGGAAGCAACGAATGAAAGGAGGAAGGAAGGAAGGAAGGAAGGAAGGAAGGAAGGAAGGAAGGAAGGAAGGAAAGGAGGGAGGAGGGAGGGAGGGAGGAAAAGAGGAAAGAAGGGAGGAAGGAAGGAAGGAAGGAAGGATGGATGGATGGATGGAAGGATGTGAGGAAAGAAGTATGGAAGGAGGAGGGAGCAAAGAAAGAGGGAAGGAGGAGGGAGCAAAGAAAGAGGGAAGGAGGGGAAGAACGAAGGAAAAATTAAAGAAAGAGGGAGGAAGGGAGGAACAGTCAAAAGAGATGGGGTCAATTTGACCCGGGAGGACGACAGGAGGGTTAAAAAAAGGAAAATAACGAATGCTTTCAAATTCACAAGCTATTAATGCAAAGATTGATTGTATTTGATGTTTATTTCTATGAGCAGATGTTCCTGAAGAGTCTGATTGAGCTCAGATCCCTCTCTCTCCTTTTTCACATTATTGCTTTGGACAAACGAGTACATCTCTGACCTTTTGGAATTGGGCTCATTTATTGTTTTATTGTCTTCTTGTGATTGGAGGAAATACATTTGTTTGCCCTTTAATTAAAATGCAGGTTGCAGTAACGGAGGTCTGGTAATACTAAACAGTGAGATCAAAAAATAAAAGATCAGAAAAATAACATGCAGACATTTTATTTCTTTTTTTTGTGGTTGTGATTTTTTTTCTTCTTTTAATTTTTAAATCTCTGTATCTCTACAACAGTGCTTTTATTAACATGTTTGTGTCCGTGAGCAATTTTTTTTAATATGAAAACATAATTGTGAACATTTATTGTTTTTCTGTAATACTAACACATTTACCTCATGTGTGTAATATGACAGCAATGGATTATCACATTGAGTTTATGGTTTCAGGGCCCTTTAAAATTAAATTTAATGAATTTATTTGTGTATATTTATGGTCCATATGACTTTACAGATTAAAAACACCTAATATTAACAACTGCCGTGTTTGAATGCAGCAGCTAAGAAAGAAAGGCTGTGCTTGCAAATTAAGTTGTTTAATACCTTTATCTTGAGATCACCATTTAATTATTTCATTATCTCGAGATAACAACGCTTGTTTTCAAATGATAACAAGTTAATTTATCTCATTACTTTACTATAATGTATAGCAATCAGAGAATGGACTGCATCAGTATAATATGGAACCGCTGTGTATTTAATATGTACTGTATGAGCAATGTGTAATATGTGTGAATGGTTTGGCAACATGTTTTTGTTCATAAAGCTGTATGAATGGAATTGAAATGATAGACAGACTCTCTGAGAGGAGCTTCCCATGAGGACTATCTACCTCCAAGGAACAGCTTTTTATTTCTGTTTGCATTTGCATCACCAGTACGAACGCTGAAGTGATGCCGGCCGGCAGGTGGCTGATACAGCAACATCATTTCTGTGTGATACAATAACAACAAGATGGAAGACGCCGTGACTCTGTTGCATATAGGCTCAATAAAGCCTGGACATCACTGTTGGTCCATTTATCCATCCTTTCTTCCATTTATTTAAGGCTAGCAATAAGAGCTGTTGTCTGTGGGTCAGTGACGATCGAGGGTCGGGAAGATGAGCAGGTCAAAAATAGTTTTAAAAGCAGCATCAGGTTGGTTAAAATGTACATGTTGTATTTTTGTTAGTTTTATGTCATTTGAAATGAAATTTGCACCATTTTTTTAAAACCAAAAGTAAGACTGAATGCTCCTGAAAATGTCAAATGGTGTAACCACAAAATAATGATAAATGTTAAATATTTTATCCACCTACAGTGTATTTAAGTGGATTTATACTAATAATTACTTCATTTAAAAATCTAAATGGTTCCTGATCTCCATGATTCTCCAGATTAAATGTAATATTTAGAACAATTGTATTCCATTACCTTTATTTAATATAAAAAGATAACGGAGGAAGAAGAGAAAGAAAGAAAGAAAGATAAATGAGTAAGAAGAGAAAGAAAGAAAGACAAAAGAAAGAAAGAAAGAAAGAAAGGAGGAAGAGGAGAAAGAAAGAAGAAAGAAAGATAAATGAGTAAGAAAAGAAAGAAAGAAAGAAAGAAAGAAAGAAAGAAAGAAAGAAAGAAAGAAAGAAAGAAAGAAAGAAGAGAAAGATAAATGAGTAAGAAGAGAAAGAAAGAAAGAAAGAAAGGAGGAAAGGAGGAAGAGGAGAAAGAAAGAAGAAAGAAAGAAAGATAAATGAGTAAGAAAAGAAAGAAAGAAAGAAAGAAAGATAAATGAATAAGACGAAAAAAGAAAGAAAGAAAGGAGGAAGAGGAGAAAGAAAGAAGAAAGAAAGATAAATGAATAAGAAGGCAGGATCCTGATCTCCATGATTCCCCAGATTAAATGTAATATTTAGAACAATTGTATTCCATTACCTTTATTTAATATAAAAGTTATAATGTAAGATCATGCCAAACTAGTTGATATGGTGTTTTATTGACAATTTACTGTTTTTAAGCAAGTTGAATTATTTGGTACAAAGTTTTTATGGTTACACCACTTAGACAATTTTACCATAATCCTCTAATATATTCTCTCAAAATGGATTAAAAGCAGAAATTTGATGCTGGGTCCACAAAGAAAGAATGTGTGCAAGTTATTCATATGTTTTTTTTCACATTTTAACCCTTTTAAATTTACACTAAACCACATGGACACAAAAAAAAGGAAAATGTTAAGTGACAGCTAACAAGCCAATTGCTAGAGTCGTAGCCAATGGGGGAAAAGGCAGGGATCAGCCGGAGTGAGACTTAAAATAAATATGTAAAACAAACATGTGGAAAATAACGCAGTGTCATCAATCTCACTTTATTTAGCAGGAAATCGAATTCAACAGGGGCGGTTTGATCTTTGGGAAAATAGTTTAAAAACTCTGTGTGGCATTTACAGGAAGCTCACTTCAGTCAGTCATGAGTGGCATGACGGTTGCTATGGAAACCAAGTGCTCCACCAGTGTCTTACTTTATACTGTATTTGTCCTCGGGGGCGGGTTAACAGCAGGGTTTTTTTTTTCCATTGCGGTTGGTTATCATGATTATTAACTAATGCGAGCTGAACTATCTCTTGGGGGAAATGCTGTTACTCTACATGTTAAAGAAGCCACACAAGCACTGTAGCAGTATTTATCATGCTTAAGAATTTAATGCCTCACTCATTTATATTGATGTTATCTATTTTTTTTTTTTTTTTTGCCCTCTTGTATCACTGACAGCATCCGAGGCAAGGATGCATTTTTACTGAGAGATCGATGTCAGATTGATTTTGACATTACGCAACAGAGCTGTTTTCCGGAGCATTTATAGCTTGTCTCAAGTCTTAATATCCATAGGTGTATTAAAGATAATGTCATTAACTCTACAAAATATCACTTTCATTCATATAAACCATTTAAAAAAAGCCTGTGTTAAAGGTTACCAAGGTCCTTGAAGACCTCAATGGTAGCTATGGCAGTGGGATTATGATTTAAATTCAATTTCCTCTATTATCTATTTTCTTCTTCAACATCAAGGATTTTTTTGCCGCCTTGCAACCTGAAGAAGGTTCAAAATGAACAATTAACCCTCCTGTTGTCCTCAGGTCAGGGAAGGAAGGAGGGAAAGAAGGAAGGAAGGAAAGAAGGAAGGAAGGAAAGGAGTAAGGAGGGAGGGAGGGAGGAAAAGAGGAAGGAAGGAATGAGGAAGGAAGGAAGGAGGAAGGAAGTGAGGAAAGAAGTATGGAAGGAGGAGGGAGCAAAGAAAGAGGGAAGGAACGAGTGAGGAAAGAAGGAAGGAAGGAAGGAATGATAGAAGGAAGGAAGGAAGAAAGGAAGGAAAGGAGGAAGGAAGGGAGGAAAGAAGGAAGGAAGGAATGAGGAAGGAAGGAAGGAGGGAGGAAAAGAGGAAGGAAGTAAGGATAGGAGGAAGGGAGGAAGGGAAGAAGGAAGGAAGGAAGTGAGGAAAGAAGTATGGAAGGAGGAGGGAGCAAAGAAAGAGGGAAGGAACGAGTGAGGAAAGAAGGAAGGAAGGAAGGATAGAAGGAAGGAAGGAAGAAAGGAAGGAAAGGAGGAAGGAAGGGAGGAAAGAAGGAAGGAAGGAATGAGGAAGGAAGGAAGGAGGGAGGAAAAGAGGAAGGAAGTAAGGAGAGGAGGAAGGGAGGAAGGGAAGAAGGAAGGAAGTGAGGAAAGAAGTATGGAAGGAGGAGGGAGCAAAGAAAGAGGGAAGGAACAAGTGAGGAAAGAAGGAAGGAAGGAAGGATAGAAGGAAGGAAGAAAGGAAGGAAAGGAGAAAGGAAGGGAGGAAAGAAGGAAGGAAGGAATGAGGAAGGAAGGAGGGAGGAAAAGAGGAAGGAAGGAAGGAGAGGAGGAAGGGAGGAAGGGAAGAAGGAAGGAAGGAAGTGAGGAAAGAAGTATGGAAGGAGGAGGGAGCAAAGAAAGAGGGAAGGAACGAGTGAGGAAAGAAGGAAGGAAGGAAGGAAGGATAGAAGGAAGGAAGGAAGAAAGGAAGGAAAGGAGGAAAGAAGGAAGGAAGGAATGAGGAAGGAAGGAAGGAGGGAAGAAAAGAGGAAGGAAGGAAGGAGAGGAGGAAGGGAGGAAGGGAAGAAGGAAGGAAGGAAGTGAGGAAAGAAGTATGGAAGGAGGAGGGAGCAAAGAAAGAGGGAAGGAGGGGAATAACGAAGGAAAAATTAAAGAAAGAGGGACGAAGGAAGGAGATGGGGTCAATTTGACCCGGGAGGATGACAGGAGGGTTAAATGCCTCTCCATACATTTTAGAGCTGCATACTGTATATGTGGAAGATGTGTCTATAAATGCTCATTTTTATTGTTCAATTGTTATGTTTGAAGCTGTGTGAATTTTTAATATGATGACACTGATGGTCATACAATATGCTAAACAAACACATAACTATAATCTAACACTTGACCTATTTGATAGGATTATGCTGCTTGATGGTAAACAACAGATGGCATCAGGATGTAAATAATAGCAGCGCTGAAAGTTACAATTATAAATGAGAAATGAGACAAAAGGTTAAAAATAAAAAATGTGCAGAGACTGAATGTAAATCCTACGTGGTGACAGAGTTCAAACTGACAGCAGGATTATCATACAGCAACACAGTATTATACATGTTTATATTGATATAGAAGAGACAAAAGCTATTTTACTTTACTGATAAACATTTGCTTGTTCCATACTCTCACACGTGAGTATTCTTCCGAAGTTTTCTGCAATATAGTGTTGCAAATTAAATATAGTTGGATATTGGATCATTAAAGGAACACTAGAAGCTATTTGATATCATTTTAGGCCATTTAGAGCTGTAAAAACATCTTATAAACATATATATATATTTCTTTAAGGTGGATGTTTTCTAATGTGACCCCCAAATATACAAAAAAATAAATAAAATGCATAATATTTTCCTAATTTTTGTGCGACTGATTTGACGGATCCAATTTTGACCTATAATTATTTAAAAAAAAATCCAAAACATTGTTTAGAATATTTTATAAAATGATGTGAATATCTTTTTTCCCCCCATGTATAAATAGAATAAACTCTGTTTGCTCTCTGACAGCTTTATTAAGGATTAATCAAACATTTATAAATTACCGACGGGAATTTATGAATGTGAATTAGTGTAAAGACTAATTATGAGTCAGAATATGTACAGTATGTAAAGGGTTAATAGATTTAATATTACTTGAAGTGTTTTTGTCATATTACACACAATGTAGAAAATCATCAGTTAATTCAATGTTGTGAAACTGTACATATAATATTTTTTATTTATAATTTACCTGTTATTTTAACCCTCCTGTTGTCCTCTGGTCAAGGAATGAAGGGAGGAAGAAGGAAGAAAAGGAGGAAGGAAGGGAGGAAGAAGGAAGGAAGGGATCGAGGAAGGGAGGAAAGGAGGGAAGGAAGGAAGGAAAGGAGGGAGGAAGCAAGGGAGGAAGGTAGGAGGGAGGGAGGAAATAAGGAAGGAAGGTAAGAGGGAGAAAGGAAAAGAGGAAGGAAGGAAAGAAGGACAAAGGAAAGAAGGAAGGGAGGAAGATAGGGGGGAGGAAAGAAAGAGAAGGAGGGAGGGAGGAAGGAAAGGAAGGAAGGAAGGAGGGATTGAAACAAGGAGGGAGGGAGGAAGGAAGGACAGAAGGAAGGAAGAAAGGGGGATGGAGGAAGGAAAGAGCGAGGAAGGAAATAAAGAGAGATGGAGGAAGGAAGGACAGAAGGAAGGAAGGGAGGGAGGAAAGAAGGGAGGAAAGAAGAAGGAAGGAAAGGAGGGAGGAAGGAAGGACGGAAGGAAGGAAAAAGGAAGGAAAGTAAGGAGGAAGGAAGGGAGGAAAGGAAAGGAAAGAAGGAAGGGAGGAAGGAAATGAAGGAAGGAAGGGAGGAAAGAAGGAACAGTCAAAACAGACGGGATCAATTTGACTCGAGAGGACGAAAATGCAACTAAAAAACAGAACACACATAAAATATTAAAGCACAATGCAACAAGAACACATCTATTTTATGGCATTTTTTGCATTTGGAGCAAATCATTCTGCTTTCTAACAAATATTAATTAATGTAAGTGATTAAAAGTGGCATTAAAATAACTGCATTATGCTGATTTACATTCAGAGGGCTTTAACAGGTAATGCACAGCTCACCATCAGAGTCCATCAGCGTCCAGTTTGTCAGCTGCTCCCTTAGCGTGTGTCAGATCAGAGGTCCAACACGAGCCAAGGACAGACAGTTCCCTTAAACCGTACCACTGTAACAGAGAGCTGTGTATCAGGAAACCAGTTTTACTGCCCAAACCCCCGCCGAGCCCCCTAAAACCGACACTAATTGTACGATAACAAAAAGTGCAGCACAAAGACATATCTCATTCATTCCAGCGGATTCCTCTGCTCGGGCTGCTCCTCTCACTGTAGCTAACAACCAGTAATTAATCCATATTCCAGCACAGGCCATGATATATTATAATTAAGTTTAGTTAAGGGTTCATGTTGTCAGCAGATTTTTCTAAAGTTAATTAAAAAGTGTTCCAATTAAGAGATAAAGCGACATAGTTTGCAACTCCAGGTATCTGAGAGAGAGTTTTTTGTCTTTTACTTCCTTTGATTTACTATTAAGTTTATGCATAAAGATTAGCTGAAATCATGATGGTGTTTACATCAAAATCAAAATTTCAGTATCCACCTCAATGCAGGATTATAATTTGATGATGTTGTATAAATTCGACCATATAGGTATAAGCATCCATTTCCATTTCTCCTGAATATTGAATATGACACATCGGATTTAAAAGATTATACAGAGTTTACATAATTCATATTCCAGGCGCTTGGATTCCTCTGGTACTGTAACCGTCACTTTTACAGTTCAGTCATATATTTTTTATGTTATCAAAGGTGTCCTCTTGATAAGCTGGAAGTGCTGATGCCTTAGCATTTAATTTGTGTCCCTGTGGCTTTTTGCCAGTGTGATTATTGACGATTCTTTGCAGGCACTACATTGTTGTGATGCCTGCTTTAACAGACTTGTGCTGCCATATATTTATGTGTCAGCAGGCGGAAAGAAGGTGTGAAAACCCAGAGCATCTCTTCAGTTTCCCCACAGGACCAACTGAAGGATTCTCCTGCAGGCAGATGGCTATCTGCATGACTTTATGTGTGCGTCTGTCTTGTGCTGCTGTCAAAAGACGTGTGCATGGTTTCACAACAAGCATCTAAAGGGTTGTTTTACACTTTGCTATACACTGTTGAATTGATTTACTGCGGTTCAGCCATGTAAACTGACTGATTAACATAATATTCAAAATCAGCTGTGATGCAAAGCTCAAAATATTATTCAGTATTTTGCCTCCACGCTATTTCCTCTTGCCTTATGGGTATATCAATTATTTCTTTCTCTCCTTTCCTCTGTCCCAACAGTCCCTCACTCTAAATAAAAAGCAGAATATACAATATGATAAGAGCAAAACAAGATATCTGCTTACTCTCTGATTGGGAGAGTTTAAATCGAATGCATATTGAAAAAAACCCAACATACTTCTATAATAGAGACAATATCACAGATAGTTTCAGGGTGTCAGACATTACTAAACCAAGTTAGTTAAACACATTTCTTGGTATTTATTTAAACATTTTAAAGTGAAAGGAAGTGGAAGCAAATTATTTTTGTATGAATCTCAAGTGTGATATAGAAGACTTAAATTACAAGATCCAAAAACACATTCTTTACGTAGTCAGACATAATAAAAATAGCTTTAAATTCCTTGTTTCATGCACATGTATTTAAGTATTAGTAGTGACTGTGATTAGACTTACTGCATCTACTGTGATTGTGTTCACTGACCACCATCAGTCCATGCGCCCTGCACGCAAGGCACAGCTGGCCTTCGAGAGAGACCTCTGACACGAATGCCAGAATGAATGGAAGGAGAAGGTCCTCGGGACAGATTGGCCTGCAGCTCTTCTAACAGTGAGTCCAGTGATAGAAGAAAAAAACTGTAGGTGGTGAGTGTGTTTATAAAGTGCATTAGAGTGTGTTTCTGTTTTAAAGGCTGAGTTCACTGAGCTGTGGAATAAGGCCGACAATGCTCACGCTGCTCAGGACAGATAGATTACAAAAGTATTTAAACTCAGGCTCGTTATGTTATGTTATGATATGTTATGTTCCGTCTGTTCTTCCTCCCTCCCTCCTTCTCTCCTTCTTTCCTTCCTCCATCCCCCTTTCTTCCTTCCTTCTGTCCTTCCTTCCTCCCTTCCTTCCTCCCTCCTTTCCTTCTTCCTTCTTTCCTCAGTCCTTCCTTCCTTCCTTTCCTTCCCCCTTTCTCTCTCTTTCCTCCCTTCCTTCTTTCCTCCCTCCATCCCCCTTTCTTCCCTCCTTCCTTCCTTCCTTCCTCCCTTCCTCCCTTCCTCCTTCTCTCTTTCTTTCCTCCTCCCTTCCTTATTTCCTCTGTCCTTCTTTCCTTACTACCTCCCTCCCTCCTTCCTTCTTTCCTCTGTCCTTCCTTCCTTTCCTTCCTCCCTCCCGTCTTTCCTTTCCTCCCTTCCTTCCTCCCTCCTTTCCTTCCTTCCTTCTTTCCTCCATCCTTCCTTCCTTTCCTTCCTCCGTTCCTTCTTTCCTTTCCTTCCTCCCTTCCCCCCTCCTTTCCATCCTTCCTTCTTCCTCCCTTCCTTCCTTGACTCAAGGACAACAGGAGGGTTAAGTGTATGTGTTTTCAACCATGTCCTGAGTTTTGTGAAAACTGAATGCTTCTCTCCCCTGTTCAATTTATTCTGACAACACGCCTGAGATTTATTATAATTTAAAGTTAAACTTCTTGAGAAGCTTATGAGTTTTTAAAAAAATCAAAGAGTAAATGGGAAGCAATACTGTTCTACTATATAAAACTATGTATTCATCAGTTCAGCATACCTTTGAAATGACTACAGGTTTGCACTTAAATAAGAGACGGCTTTTCATGCCCTTGAATTCCTCACTAACTTCCTGTGTATTCAGATAAACAGTAAACATGTTTGGTTTGGAAAAATCAGTCTCTCCTTCTATTTCCCCCCAGTCTCTCATCTGATGCTGTGCAGTGGGCGGGGTTGAGTGAGTGAGTGACGGCTCCTGCACTCTGCCTCTGCTCTGATCCGTCTGGGACTCAGCCGCTGCAGAGCCCCCTCCACCACTCCCCACCCAACTCTCATTATCTTTATCTGTACACACACCTCCACTCCCCTTTTCCATGTTTTTCCTATTTTCAGTATGCACTCTGCATCTTGACTCACTCCCCTCCCTGCTAACGGAGGTGGGCAAGCTTCCCAGCACTGGTGCATCTAGCAGGTGCAGCCTCTTTCACTCCTCCCTCCCACCCTCCCTCCCTGCCTGCCTCTCTCCCTCTCTCTATCTCTCTTCTCTCACTCTACCAATGTGCACACTCCGCTCCGTCTGTGCCTGCGTTTTTTTCCCCCCTCTCATTCGTTCTCTGTCTCTTAGCGGCGGCAGCACAGGGAGGCAGCTGTATGTGCGTCTGCATCACAATCACCACAGGTAAAGACAGCTGCATCGTCGGATGTTGCTAACCCCACAGGGGGTGAGGGAGCCTCTTCTGCTGCGGTTGCAAGTTCACATCCCAGCGCGGGGCGCTCATTTCTAATCATCTCCAAGAAAGCATCCTGGAGGAAAGGACGAGCAAAGGATCCCAGCAACCCGACCAACAAATCACAGGCTGACTCGAAAGAGCAGAGGCTTTCAGAGACCGAGGAAAAAACACCACTCAGAAAGAGAGAAGACAGAATCAGTTGGATATTTTTAAACATTTGCAACCTCCTGTTTGTTTTTTTTCTCTTATCTCTTGCTTTCTGCTTTCTGTTTCAGTCATATTCATCCACTCCCTCATTCTCTTGCTTTTCCTCTCTCATTTTATCCCTCTGTGGCGGAATGTCCCCTGCAAATAGATGAGAAGAGGCTTTATGAGTGCTTGCTGCAGTATTAACGGACAGTATACTGAGACAGCAGGGCGCTGAGCGGACAGCTTGGGGAAATCTGATCCACAGCCGGCTGGAGAAGGAGAAGGATCACGCGTCGCAGTTGCAGATTTATCCGCCCTGTGATACCACTGCGCGACAACACCCCTCATTCTCTTTTTTACCCCCCCTCCCACCCACCCACCCCCTTCTCCCTCTCTCTGTTCTCATTTGAAGTGTTGCTTTTTGACAGGGTCCGGAAAATTAATTGGATTCTACTGCTTTATTTTTTGCTTCACTGGAATTTAGAGCACACATAAAGGAAGCAAAGTAGGTTTCAATCCAAAGAGTGATATATCAGAAGTCCTCAAAAAAAGAGGAGAGGCTGGTTGAAAGGCAATGGTCGACAAAGATAGCGGATAATCCCAGGAGAGTGTTCGACAGACACATAAACGACAGATCTCTTTTCTCTCGCTCTGTTTCAGTTACAAAAGAGATGGATTTTGGGAGCTGAGGGACGCTGACTCTGCTAAAGCTGTTGGGGCTGCATCGGGAAACACTTTTTTTTATTTTTTTGGTCCTGCACAGGGTGGGGAAGCAACAAGACCCACCCAGCAAGTTTCACTCCCCAGAAAGATAATACCACCCCATCGTGGATTGTACATGGAAAGGACATACACGCGTGTTAAGTAGGAATAGCTGTGGATTTTTTTTGCTGCAGTGGCATCCGGACACGGATTCCACACATTTCTCACATGCACCGATGTGAAGCCGTTCCTTCCCAACCATCTCTCCCTTCCGTCTCTCTCTTTGTCCCTCTCTCTCCTCGTTAGAGACATCACTACTTCTTCCTCTCCTTTGGCTTTCCCTGTTGTGAACGTTCTTGAAGTTCACTGTTGCTTCAGCTGGACATCAAGAGTTGGGCAGGACTAAACGCGGACTAATCGGGCGATTATCCGTCTACGCCAGCTCTCCCATTTCTCACTGGGTGTCCCTGAGTGTGTGTGTGTGCTTGTGTGTTTGTGATTGCGTGTCTGCATGTATCTCCTGCACCCCTCCCCTCCTCTCTATCCTTGGATTACATATCTGTGTACGTGTTGAGCGTGCAATTTTGTGGGGTCCATCTCTTCACCTTTCCCTTTTGTCTCTTCTCAATGTCCGGCATTGTCGGGAACCTTTCTGCCATGTGGTACCGATGCCTATCACAGGGTTAACCCTCAATGAGCCATAAAGGACGGCAGGCAAGGATGAGTGAGTGTTCTGGTGCATCCGTATCCGGGGCGGTGATCCTGGAGGAACCTGAGGCTCCAGGGGCTTCAGGGGCTCGTGGCGAAGGCCAGGCCCAGGATCAGGGTCCACTTCGCTGTGCACTTTGGCCTCGCCAGCAGACATGGTTGTGTGTGGTCCCCTTACTTATTGGTTTCATTGGTCTTGGATTGAGCCTGATGCTTCTGAAATGGATTGTTGTTGGTACAGTACGGGATTATGTGCCAACAGACCTAGTGGATGCTAATCGAATAGGCCAGGATCCTATCTTCCTCTCCAAGCCAAGCGGGATTCCCAAAAGTCCCGATACTACCACCACCACAACTACACCTACAGCTGATGGCGGGAACCCCACGCCTAGAACCGTAACTGTGGCGAAAGGTAGAACACGATCTGCCACTACCACCACTACTGGTGGAGCCTCAGGTAGCCAGGTAACCCCTCGGAATCCTGTAAATCGTAACGGACGTGGACCTTCAGGTTTTACTACGACCACCGCGCCGCCACGGACCACCTTCATAATTGGAGCGGCGACAGCTAGCCCTTCTCCGTCCAATCCAACGGTACTCCACGACTCTACACAGATGTGGACCCCGGAGCATACTACAACTGAGACGGTCTCCACCACGCTCACCACGCGTACGCACAGCTACCGCAAAACACGTAAGTCACCTTTATTTTATGGCTTGGAAACTCAATGGATAAGGATACAATTGTTGGTCTTGGAAAACTTTGAGCTGGTTTGTCCTGAGTGTGCTCGGTTCAACAGATTAATGGGCGAACTTGTGAATGACATTCCACAGGTGTGTTGCCTTTTCACGAGCTGAAGTGTATCAAATGTTTGTCGATCGGTTGCTTCTTAATCATCAAAACTGACATTTTGAGTTATTTCTTACAATGCTGATGTTTAACTCTTTCTTCCAGACCATTTGGTGTAAAATTGACATGTACCGCCATCCCACTGTGAATTTCAGAAGTGTGATCAATAGCATTGATTGGGACAGTAAGGCCATCTGAACTATTGAAAGGGGTCGATAATCAGTCTCTCTGTGGATGGTTAAACCCTAACCTTGGTGCATCATGTGCTGGAGGCGTAGTAAGCAGTGCTGTGACTCTCTTTTCACCAACGTAGAATGAGTCTAAAATGGTGGTGCATACACTCAGTTACAGCCTTGGTCTTAATAGAAAAAATGTTTGCATTGAATTTGATGATTTTGTCGAGTAAGGTGACGTCAGCATCCCATCAAATCAAGGAATGTCATGTGATTGTCAAATCTTGTCAGTTAGTTGTTTCAGCTGGCTCCTTTATGATCAACATCAAAATTGTTACATGTTGTGATGTTTTGTTAAAGATAATTGCATGTTTAAGTCTGATGATTAAGTTCATATTATTTTTGTGATGTTGGAGAGTAAGATAAACGAAGGAAAATAACTTAGACGTGAAGGAGTGCTGCTCCATAATTCATCATGCATTCATAAATCAAATGTGTGTTTGAGAGCTGTTTCCAGTGTATGCGAGGTGCAGTGATACATTGTCCCAAACCAACACTGACTTCTGGCTCGAGTCAAGGTGAGACTGGAGTGATGAAGTGAATTATGTGAAGAATCCTTGGGTTGAAATGC
The DNA here is from genome assembly GCF_963691925.1 of Scomber scombrus. Lineage (NCBI taxonomy): Eukaryota > Metazoa > Chordata > Actinopteri > Scombriformes > Scombridae > Scomber > Scomber scombrus. Next base: position 26,744,050 of record NC_084981.1, read on the forward strand.
TGCTGCAAATTGCACTTCATGCATTTTATTATGTCAAGTCATTTTAATAGAGGATTTAATTCAGACTTGTCACAGGTGCATGCATGCACTCATATGTACACTAAGTGGTGGTGTTTACTTACTGCAACCTCCAAGTGACAAAGTTGCTGTGCGGAGCTGCTGATTAATTAATGCAAACCTACAAGCCCTTCTAATGATGACGCTGTGGCACCAAAATGCAATCTGAGACCCAGATAGACTGATCATTTGATGCAGCTTGAGAAAAAAGAAAAGAAAAAAAGAAAATGCTTCATAATCTGTTAATGGATGCTGATTCTTCTGTGCTGATGCTGAATCTTCTATCTCTGTCCTTGACTCAAGGCATGCTATGCACACATGCTATTGATTGGTGCTACAGGGGATTTTCGTGCAGCGATCAATGGCGCACACACACTCACACTCACACACACAGACACAGACACACACACACACACACACACACACCTAGACACAGCTTCCTCCATGATAAATCTCTCTGCTCTCAAAATGGTGTCACATTATGTGCTGGACTTCCTTCTGCTTGTGGTGTTCATGTCTCTGATCTCGACTCGGGCCGACACAGACTGACGGTAGTTGGTTATATTTTAATTTTTAACAGTCTGGCCTCGTGCTCTGTGTGTATCAGGTCTTTCTTATGTCTCCAGTGGAAAAAAGCTGAGAAGTCAGCAGAGCAGCTGATGAAATTCAGATAACACAAGCATCTTATACTGTTAATCTCTTGCAGGTTAATTTACCATTATAATTACATTCTTATTGCCATGATATTATAGTACTTAATGTCAAGGTCTGGACTCATTAGATATGATGTATGCAATTGTTGAATGCTATGAATTAATTTGTACTGACCTAAATGGTCCTGTAATGTCATTTGAGCTTAAGCACTGTTGCTATTCTTTCATCATTTAGTCTGTTGTGATGTGTGATTTACATGATGGCCACCATTTATTACATTATCAATAATTACATGATGGCAACCATCTATAAAATAATTGATAAATAAAATCACCACATTCCAGCTGCTGTGGCTTCTGTCTGTTGGGCTGAAAAGGTACGGCTGCTTCTTTTGTGTCCATGATAATGAAAACGTCCCCAAATTACACCAGAGACCAGGGACTGTTCCCTCTGATAATTAGAAACATGGAGGGAGGGGGTGTGTGTGTGTGTATCTTTTCATTACCGGGAGGAAAAATAGGGGCCATTCATCACTATCCATTCATTTATTAATTAACCATTAAAAGAAAAAAGAATGCCATTTCTCCAGCAAGTGCTCATGAAAACCATTAAGCCTCGTTGATAGATATCCTTGGGAAAATGTCACTCCTTCTGCAGTTTGCCTGAGAAAGTTCTGCCGCTACAGAATAGCCGGCACGTTCGATAATCCTTAAAAAAAACAAAAAACAAACAACCCTTCACTCTCCCATCCCCTCTCCTCTACCACCCACATACTGCTTTGATTTGAAAATACCATCATTTTCACATTAACTCACCATTATGTGTGAATGTGTTATGCGGTATTACTCAATTGCCTGCGTTGGCTTGTGCTCAGAAACGAGAGAGAATTTTATTAATTTAAGTATAGCCGGCCATCTGTTTCCTCGTATTGATGCTGTCACTGTCTTTGTGGGTCACAAAATTAAGATGGACGTTGATTATATCCCACACTGGTCTACGGTGTCATCAATGGTTTGCTTTGGATGATAGAGTTGCAAAACGGGAGGAACCGCTACTTCCATCGGTATTTAGTTTTCTTTCAATAATGTCCTAAATGTTCCTTAGTAGAGAGACATAGGTGAGTCCTGGATAATTTAACAATGTTATAGGGTTATGTTACGGCTATTAGTTTTAATGACTTCAACTTCCTAGAAATCCTAAAATCCTATTAGGTATAGCGAATGGCTTTAAATACTACAATACCCATAAGCCTTGAGCAGCTGTTGCATATGGAAACGAAGGCAGTCAAATCGTACCTGTAGAAGCTCAATATATCATCTGGTTCGCCACAAAGCTCAATCATTAGCACCACATGGAGCATCATTTTAAGCTTGGTGATTGGATCTCTGATGCCCAAAAGGTTCACTGAGACTCCTCGGCTTGCACAGACTTGGACTATTCTTTTTTTTTTTTTTTTTTTTTGAAGGAAGCTGATATTTTCTAACGTTTTTTTTCCCACACCTTTGATCTGTGATTCAACCAGAAGAGTTTCTTCCCAATTCAACCTTTTGAAGTACTTTCAAGTCAATGAATGGCATTTTTTACTCGTGGAACCTTGAATACTGGACCCCGATTCACAGCTGCTTTTGGTGTTATTAGATGAAATTCTATGTTGTCAAGATTTGACAACCAGGAAAGATGTGATAGGTAAGACATGTTTTACTTGTAGTCACTTTGAGAGCATGAGTGACATGTTTAAATCTGTTGGACTGACTCAAAATCTGAAGCAATCCCGGTGCTAGAAGCTGCAGAATCAGGCAGCAATGACCTGGGAGAGATGATACTATTACAGAAACCAGGAGCCAAGTGACCTCTGCACTGCAGGGCAAAATGTCAGGTGTTGCCTCAGCGATAATGTCACTTGGATTAAGCGAGCTGGAAATCCGATCCGTGCCCTTATTCTTCACCCCTCTTAAGATTACAAGTTATGATCAGTAATGCTTTCTGCTTCATGGAAAGCTAAAGAGAATTAGAAATAGAAATAGAGTACTGGGAATATTTCTGTCATTTCTAGGTGGTTATATTTTCAGCCGGCTTGGTTTATTTAAATTGCTGCATCAGCTATTTTTATTTTTGTGCTGTGAGGTAACTTTTTTGTGAGTTAAACAAAAATGGCTCCCCACCCTGCCCTGTTTATGCTGTTTTTGTGCATGCAATGTGCATCTATTTTTATTTTTGGTTGTTGTTTTCTTTAACAGAGACTTTGCACATTAAGAAACATTGTTTTTAAAAGTGTCACATATAGCCACAAATCTGTTTTTTTATTCGTAATCCCATGGCAGATTTGTTAAAGTCACCCTAAATACGATCTAAAATTAAAATAGTGTGGAAAAACAACATGTTGAGAAATAACAAAAATGGGATTATACATTTTGGTAAAAATAAGAGTTGATGACTCAATGTAGTCATGAGTAAGACAGCCTAAGACAGGTTCTGGTCCTCTGAAATGATGCCAACGCGGAAGTAACTTAAAACTGCATTCTATCAAAAGGCCACCAGGGGGCGACCGTTTTGGTGTCAAAAGGACTTCCGTCTCTATACAAGTCAATGGAGAATTCACCAACTTCTCACTTGATTTCTAACCTCAGTAAACGTTTTCAAAATGTGTTTATGGTCTCAATCGCTAGTTTAAAGCCTTCTTCAATGCAGTATGATGTTCATTTGTGAAATGTTGGCCTCCCTGATTTTATATTTGACGATAAAGCAGGGTATGCATTAGGGCGTGGCTACGTCGTGATTGACAGGTTGATTGGTTCACAGGTTCAGGAGGGCGCCTTTTGCTCCTCCTGATGCCCATATAAGTAGAATCCGTGTTTTTATTTTACCCAGCATGCACCGGAAATTTTCAAGATGGCGCTGCTCAGATCTGATACTATTGGCCTCCGAGCAGCAGTCCACAAACCAATGGGAGACGTCACGGATGTTACGTCCATTTCTTATATACAGTCTATGGTAGGCACTGGGTCTGTATTTGCTGTATTTTTTGTCCTCAATAATACAAGAGGAAAGAAAATTAAAGAAACTGAGACGGTCTGCTGAGTTTTTTTAAAACTGTACATTATTAGATGACTGTCAGGTTCAAGCCCCAGAAGATGTTCTGGTGCAGTCAGAGGTCTCCATGCTGAGCCACGAGGTTTCAGTCAGGCAGTGGCCCTGAAACCTAAATCCAGATTAACAGCCCATCACCATGGCTGTGGAAGCAGCGGAATTACATCAGCCGACCTATCAGTCACACACACTCCTCTTGGTCTTACAGGCAGCCTGACTGGTGAAGGATTGTTTTGATAGATGCTCTGTGGCAGGATGTTTTTCGTTAAATGATGCTAAAGTGACATGCTTAAAAGAGCATTTTCTCTTAGTTTTGTTTCAGGATCCCTGAAGGGTAGTCTGTCAAGGCTCGGGGACATGGTTTATGCTTCTATTAACAACACTGACGTGACAATCACACACAATAAAGGGATGCTTATTGCTGCTTTCTGTGACAACGCTATAGTGCTGGGAGGCTGTATTTCTTCTGAATGTTTTTGACATCTCATGCTGAGCCGTGCACTTTCACCGAACTTTGCTAAGGATTAAATAGATAATGAAAATCATACAGAGCTAAAAATCAGAAAAAGTACAATATAAAGATTCCTGCTATAGCGGTTCTACATTGATCAGATACATTTAGATGTGTCCAATAAAAATAAAGCATAAAAGACTAAAGATGGGTTCAAACTCTGTAATAAATCATAATCTGTTCTTAAATACTTGATCCAACAGATGTGAGGGACTGGAGACAAAAATAAGCATTGGGCATGGCAATAAAATAAATACTGTGCATGACTAGCTGTGGTTTTATCCACTGTGGTTTGTCACAATTGGATGGAAAAATTCAACATTTAGTACACCTCATGAGGCCCCAGTGGAAACACTAGTAAGACTATATTATATATATATCATATGGCATGATCTGTCAGGTTTTGGATGGCATTATGTGAACACTCCTGATCCCAAAACGCTCCTTTAGACCCGCCTGCCTGACAACTTTCAAACATGACCACAGTCACAGTCACAGTCATGCACATCCTGAGACAGAAAGCTATGATTTTTGGGGGGTTGTAAGTGTCCCTGAGCGGGGTTACAATCACCTACTCTAACATAGTCCCCTATATCTTTAAAGATTTAAAGATGTAAATGTCATCTAAATAGGCCTCTAGGATAGATTTAACTACAGTAAATGTATTTCCACAAAGAAAGCATAAGCACAGATAGAGATTATTCTAATTTAGCCCCATTAATAATCAGTTGTTGCCTCTCTATGTGTTCTACTGAAGAGCAAATTCCCCCTAAATTAACCAAAATCTAACTCTGGCTTTTACCACTGCTGGCCAACATCAAGAGCATCAGTGTAAATATTTGTGTTGCCCTTAGCATCTCACAGGGAGAGATTTTAGGTTTTAAAACCAGATTGTAGAGTTCACAGTCTTTACACTTGGATTAGTTCTCTGTGAGCTGCTTAGTAACAAGTTTTTTCTTATGAGCCCCCAGACTTAGCTGTCTTACCACATGTTGTTAAAGGGAGTGTCTCATGTAGTCCTTTCTCAGCTTCGCAGTGTAAAAAATCCTCACCTGGAGCACAGAGAGATTTCATGTAGATAGTTCTGACAGTGTTGGAATAATGAGTCCATTGTGGATTTTGATGGATTCAAGATGCTTGGGGCCCGGTGGCATTGTAGAAATTCATGGCCACAACAGGCTGGTAATGTTTGTATTGCTAGCAGCACTTCGACTCTCTGTTTCTCACAACAAAGGGTCAAATCAGAAATCATGGCATAATCCTGGACTCAGATTTAAATCCCAGTAGCCCCATCGAATCAGTAACTTTGTCAGCTTACTACCATCTAAAAAAAACTACAATAGGCTTTTTAAAAAAAACCCTCTTTGGCAAGTTTATCCAGAACGCTGCCATGGTCCTGACGAAAACTAGGAAATACGACCGCATTACACCAGTTCTAAAATCCTTACCCTGCCTGCAAGTCACTCAGAGAATTGATTTCAAAGTCTTGCTGCTTGTCTACAAATCACTCTGTGGCTCTGGGCCCAAATACATCTCTGACACGCTTGTAACATATGAACCTTTTAGGACCCTCAGGACACCTGGGGCTGGTCTACTATAGCTGTCCCAAGAGTCAGAACAAAATACAGTGAAGTAGTGTTTTGTTATCATGCAACAAAGACCTGGAATAAGCTCTTAGATAACATTCGATAAGCCCTGATTTTGACCAGTTTTAAGTCAAAGCTGAAGCCTTTCCTATTTTGCACTGCCTACTCTACTTCATAATGGCTAAAAAAAAAAAAAAAAAAGGTAGTATGTATGTGTTTTCATTGGCACTGGCATTTATTTTCTGGGAATTATTTACTTGTACATGAGTGAACATGACATGTGAGGGAGGGGGCAGAGTTTACCTAGTGTGACCCTCATCCATCTGTGGATCGTGAGGTTTTTTGACTGTGAGGAGAATCTGGTGTAAATATCAGATAAACAGTCAAATCAGGAAGGAGGAACCATAAAAGCATCTAAAAGTGAGAGTATTTGTTGTTTGTTTCATTTGATTTGAACTAAACACTAGTTTACGTGTGTATTTTAAGTTTTGTTTCTGTAGTTTGTACATTTTCAGTTTTTAATTGTATTTTTTTAATCTTTGTGTCATCTTCCTGGGTGAAATGGACCCCGTCTGTTTTGACTGTTCCTTCCTTCCTTCCTTCCTTCCTTCCTTCCTTCCTTCCTTCCTTCCTTCCTTCCTTCCTTCCTTCCTTCCTTCCTTCCTTCCTTCCTTCCTTCCTTCCTTCCTTCCTTCCTTCTGTCCTTCCTCGTTCCCTCCTTCTCTCTTTCTTCCTTCCTTCCTTCCTTCCCTCCTTCTCTCTTTCTTTCCTTCCTCTCTCTTTCCTCCCTTCCTTCCCTCCCTCCTTTCCTTCCCTCACTCATACCTTCCTTCCTTCCTTATTTCCTCCTTTCCTTCCTTCCTTCCTTCCTTCCTTCCTTCCTTCCTTCCTTTCCTCCTTTTCTTCCTTCCTCCCTCCTTTCATTCCTTCCTCCCTTCCTTCTTTCCTCCCCCCTCATGCCTTCCTTCCTTCCTTATTTCCTCCCTCCTTTCCTTCCTTCCTTCCTTCCTTCCCTCCTTTCCTTCCTTTTTTCCTTTTCTCCCTTCCTTCTTCCCTCCTTTCCTTCCTTCTTCCTCCCTTCCTTCCTTGACTCGAGGACAACAGGAGGGTTAAAGTGCATTTTATTACCCTGCACAGCCATTTGAAATGTCCCATTGTATGAAATGTGCTACCTTGCCTTACCTTGCCTATGGGGTTTCCTATGCATTGAACATGCTTACATATGCTCTCCTGTCCACACCAGCATACATATATATATAAGTGTGTTTCTATATGCACCGTGTGGGTGTCACCCTGCTGTGACCTCTTGTATAAATGAGGTCTGAATTCAGCACCATCTTTTAAGCCTGATTGCTTCTTTCCAGCTGAAAGAGGTTTTGAGGACAGGACATGCAACCCACTTGAGAAATGGTGATTGAAACGTAATATGACAGATTCAGACTTTGACACTTGATATGTGCTGTATGAATATTGTGTTGTGCTCTTTTTAAAATGAGCCATATTTTCTCAAGACATCTGAATTTATACCACTCATCTGTATCTGTAGAATGGCTGAGAGATAATTTCATTATTATTTAATTCATATTTAAGCAGCGTCCTGAACGAATGCAAGACTCTGTTGACCTGAATCACTTCAAATGTCCATCTTGTCTTACCTTTAGTCTTACAAGTAGCCTTTAAATCTTTAAAAATGTTGCTTAAAATGAAGATAAAACCCTGCCAACAGTAAAATCATTCATGTTGTTCCCAGAAGAGTTTCACTTTCTTGGCTGAAAGCAAGAGGAAAAAGACTTGAGATGATTTGCCTTTGTAATCAATGAGCAGATAGCCTGCAGTCTAAAAGTCAGTCTGAGTAACTGATTTTATATTTGTTAAGGTTTTGAATTACTGACAAAAAAAAGGATGATGTGTTGAGGTATTGCTTTGTATCAACCCTTACATACTGTTCAGGGCCATTTTTACATCTCAGATCAGTGAAAAATACCTTTTTTTCCCCTTTTAGCCTGAAATTTGATGAACTTAACATACAAAGAAGGAAATATATTCAACACATATTCATCCAAAATGTCAAAAATATTCATTCTTCACATTTAATATCATTTGTTGAAATAGCTTCTCCTGTCTTATGAAACATTGGACCATTATATATGTTATTTATATAGTTTTTTCCTCATAAGAACTAAAAAAAATAACTCTTTCTGCTCTCTGAAAGCTTAATTAAGGATTTATTTCACATTTATCTGTGACTGATGAGGTATTTATGAATGATTTGTGGTTCAGAAGTTTGTTATTGAGACTAATTGTGAGGAAATTCTGTGACGGGTTAGAATATGAACAGTATGTGACGGTTAAAATCTAGTTTCCTTCTTTCTTTCTTTCTAAATTTAGTTTACTTGTCTTGTCCGGCTGTTTCTAAAATTCTGTAAGAAATCATGAAACCAATCTTGTAGACTTGTTGTTATCTAAATATTTGGGAAGCTAGCATGTATTTTTTTGGGGGGCCATGCATCTTGCTGATGAATGGTCACGCTTTCCCCATGTCCAATTTCATTTCATTGCTGAGATAACTTCTAATGAAAATGCATGTATCTGAAAGATCAAGGCTATAGGTAATTTACAATACACATCAGTCAGTGTATCTGTGAAGCAGCTCTGGAGACCCGAGTGCCTGACCGCTAACCGAATGCATCAAAAACCTGTCATGGCATACCGATTACAGTTTTAATTTGCTGGAGATTCCGTGCGAGCAAAGCTTAACGTCACTTTGATTAATTCTGATGAAATGTCTTGCAGGGAGGAAGAGTGATGAAATATTAATGGTGAGAAAGAGAAACATGTTCAATATGTAGAGGAAAGTGTAAATAATTAAAGATGGCCCCTTTGACGTATTATCCCAAGCTGGGCAATTCCCTGTACATGCATACTTTGTCAGAGAATGAAGGTGTTCAGGGTGCCTTCATTCCCCATGCTGGCTAAGATTGTTTTTCGCTGGAGAGGAAAAGAAAGTTAAAAGGTAGTATATTTTTTTAGACAATTTCACCATCAGACTGCCAAGGTTGAAATCCTCCATCTGCCTCTCTTTTCTCACCTCCCCTCTCCTGCTCTCCCTTCTCCTTTCACCGGCGCGTCTATCAGTCGAGTCCAGATGATGATGAAGTACAAAGTGGTTAAATGCTGCTGCTAACTTCAGAGGAGCTTTTAATAATGAATTCAGGTTTAAACTGCCTTGATTAGATGAGGGTTGCTCTATTTTATTAGAGCCAGTGGCGGGGAAGGTAGAGGCTGACTAGATGTAAGAGAAGTTAATTCTTTTTTGGGGATTCGCCTGCCCTGCACCGGCTCTCTAGAGGAAGGTGCTACCTGCTAGTTACCTGCTCCAAAATCCTCATTCTCTATGTTTGCATCTGGCTGCTGATGGGAGACAGAGACACTCACCTGATTTGACCACTATTTTGTTATCCCATCCTGACATAAACCTTGTCCTAACCCTTATTAAGTTCAATTTCTTCACTTTGGTAGCTTTTAATCATCACCATGTGTTCATTCATTATGTTTAATTTAGGCTTGAACGTTTTCTTGACACTCAGGTTATTCTAACTAGGCCAATAATTGTCGGTGAGCAGCAGCAACATTTACATTTTACTGTTGTTTATTTATTTATTTATTTACTTTTGACAGACGCTTTTCTCCGAAATGCAATACAAATGAGGTGCAATCCATGCCGGAGTAAATCAAGGCTGAAGGTCCATTGAGTAACATGTAAGTGCATTGCAAATGGCATGAATAGAGAGAGAGAAAGAGAGAGAGAGAGAGAGAGAGAGAGAGCTCTTGGAAGAGGTGGGTCCTTGATTTTTGAGAGGGATTCTGCAGACAGTATTATTTACTCATATTTACTCAAAAAGATTTCATAAAACATGATCCTGTTTGTTTCAGAATTCTTTACAATGCATCAGAGAGCATATAAGCACTGTATATTGATTTGTGTGAGTTATTAAATAAGAGAGGTTTCCAAGGAGGCAATAATCTAAACCCCTTCTCCCACAGCCCACCTTGGCACTCTTATTAAATCTGTCAGCTGGCCTACAGCTGCGAACCATTTAACGCTGGTAAGCAAAGAAATATCAGACTGCTCTGAGTTCAACCATAGCTAACAGCGAGTGTTGCAGCCTTCCACTTTGTAGTAACTTAAGAGGAGTAGTGTGGGCTGTGAAAAGTGGGGGGGCAGGAAACTCCAACTACCCAGCTGACCTGTGAATGCACCAGGAAAATAATAACCTTATTAACTCTTCAAATTTTAAAATTAGCAATATTCAAGCTTTTCTAACAGGCAATTTCTTGCTGTAATGTAGATAAGGACTGTCGGCTCTCTGTAGAAATGCCAGAAGCAGCATCACTTTGTTAAAGAAAGTCTTGAAATGCAGCCCTCTCATTCGTTTCAATGGGGGCAGTGCATTGAAGCAGCAGGGGGTGCAGAGGGCTCGGAGCGTGGTGCTGCTTTAACCGATCACATGCATGCAAGCGCACATTTCTAGTGGATTACTTTGTAACATATATGCTGTGTTTTTGCTGTTTATGTTCATGATCACCGCAACGAAAGACGAAACAGTTGCTGATGTGATAACTTCAGTTCTGTGTGTGAGTATTTCAAACCACTTTGCAGCATTTGATAAGCTGTAATGCATTAGTCTGCAGCTCCGACTGGACTTCCTGGATTGTATTTCATTGTTTCACCAGTACCTTACACTAGCCTTCCCATCTCAGCCTCCCCCATTTGAGCAGTCAGACACTCCTTGAAACCACAATTGCAATCCTCCCCTAATCTTAAAGAGGTAGTTTTAGTTGTCTAACACTCTCGGAAACACTCACGACTCATATGCATTTTAGATGGATATGCTATATTTTGATGGATTTATTGGGCCAATATGATGAAAACATGAATATTCCATTAAACAAAATATGTCAGTATGTCATTTTTAAATGCTGAATTTACCATATGTGTCACAGTTTCTGTCTCATTTACCACCCTTGTTTAATCAAAAATCGTAAATTCGTAAACAATGCAAAATATATTTAGACTTCATCTTGCAGGTCTTATAAACCAAGTAGCTCTCCTAATTTCATGCTCCAAGCATTAAATATTCTCCAGTGATGCATTGGTCTGAAGAAAAGCCCCCCCTCTACCTTCTGCTCATTATGGTGCTGGCACCTGGCTGTAAACCACTACTTCAGTAAAGATAAAATGCTTGGACTGATTATTTAACCTCAATGTAAACAGAGCTAGCAGGGGGTCCGATAATTCAGGCCTGAACCAGTCCGATATGATTTCTCCCATCGGCTGAGCTGTATGATGGAATTTTTCGTCTCAACCTTCTCTCTCTCTCTCTCTCTCTCTCTCTCTCTCTCTCTCTCTCTCTCTCTCTCTCTCTCTCTCTCTCTCTCTCTCTCTCTCTCTCACTGCCCGTTTCTCAAGGTCAGCTTGTCTGATTCATTTTATCGGTACTCCTGCTGCTGATAACCAGACTCAATGGAAGTGGTTGCTAGTAAGTAGGTAAATAAGTGTAATTATATTTATATAGCACCTTTCAAAGGTTACAAAGGGCTTTACAAAAGGGTAAAAGGATATTTTTGATACAGTGCAGTACAGGTAATGTACTTCAATTATAATTATTGTGATCATTCATGGTTGGTGGTCTGTTTAACCCTCCTGTTAAGGAGGAAAGGAGGGAGGAACGAAGGAAGGAAGGAAGAAGGAAGGAAAGGAAGGAGGGAAGGAAGGAAGGACGAAAAGGAGGGAAGGAAGGAAGAAAAGGAGGGAAGGAAGGAAAGGAGGTAGGGAGGAAGGAAGGAAAGAAGGAAAGAGGAAAGAAGGGAGGAAGGGAGGAGGGAAGGAAGGAAGGAGGGAAGGAAAGAAGGAAGGAGGGAGGAAGGAGGGAAGGAAAGAAAGAAAGGAGCAAGGAAGGAAGGAAGGAAATGAGGAAGGAAGGAAGGAAGGAAAGAGAGAAGGAGGAGAAGAAGGGAAAGAGGAAGGAGGGAGGGAGGACAGAAGGAAGGAAGAAAGGGGGATGGAGGAAGGAAAGAAGGAAGGGAGAAAAGAGAGAAGGAGGGAGGGAGGAAGGACAGACGGAAGGAAGGAAGGGAGGAGGGAGGAAGGGAAGGAGGGAGGAAGGAAGGGAGGGAGGAAGAAGGAAAGAAAGGAGGGAGGAAGAAGGAAGGGCAGGAGGAAGGGCAGGAGGGAGGGAGGGAAGGAAGGAATGAAGAAAAGGAGGGAGAAAGGAAAAGAAGAAGGGAGGAAAGAAGGAAAGAAGGAACAGTCAAAACAGACGGACGACAGGAAGGTTAACATTATATTGATGTTGACCACTAGGGGGCACACTGAGAGGATTCACTGTGTCACATTGTTTTAATATAAAAACACTAAAGAAGAGCATCAACAATGTCATCTTTATATGAAATGCACACATGAACTGGCTTTTATCTCCCTCATCACATCCAGTAAAAAACTGATTACAGAATGCAGTAATGGTGGACAGAAACTACATAAACTGGATCGTTATATATTGGGAATCTTCTGTCACTGACCCTGCAGGTGTTTTAACACTACTGTTTGTGTAAATGATCTTTTAAAATATGACAGCCTGACAGAAGAGTGCCTCGAGCTGATGTAATAAATCTGGTTTCCTGGCCATTAATTTTGACATCGGTACCAACAAGAGATCCTCCTTCTCGCTTAGTTATAGATAACGATTCTTTGTTTGTGGGTGTGTCTGCGTCCGGTCGCACATTTTTCATGCACGGTATACGAGCCACCTCAGCCATCCTCTGCCATGTACGAGCTATTGATCTCAATGTGATTGTATCCTGGTCTTTTGCCACTCAGCAGTTTAGCAGGCGGCCCTGTGAGCGAGCGGGCCTGCATATGGGCGTGGGTTCTGATTATCCCAAGCTCACTGCATTTTTGCTGCGGTTATTTTTAGCTTCAAAGATTGTTGCCAGCTTCTCTCTGGGAGGCTGCATGGAGCTGGCTCTTTTCTGGTGGAGGCCTTGGAGCTGACAGCGCTGGAAGAAATAGAACAAAGAAGCACAGAGGAGACAGTCGAGACAGCAACTTTAGTGTCAGTCGCGGATGTTTTTATTTTGGAAACATTACAGTTAGGGGAGATTTAGTGGGGTTAAGCTCAGTGAGAAATTATGTTGTGTGTCATGTTTTTTTGTTTATTTTGGGGATGCTGCCATTGTACTCTATCTTAGAGCCTGTCCTCCCAAGTAAAACCACACAGTAGGTCTTAACGTCAGTCGACAAAAGCGACCTATGGTTACGTTACAGTGACAGACGCCATCTAGTGGCCGTAGTGATTATGACCCAGAGTGCTGGTGCAATTAGATTTAACTTGCAAAAATTGATCTCAGTGGACTTTGCTGCAGGAAACCACAGTTTTTCTGTTTAGGACACTTTTTTCAAAACCATAACTACGATTGTTGTGGTGTTTACTGTTGCCATGATGACTAATGTAGCCTAAATTTAAGTAAGTAGCAACATACCATGATCTCTCCTTAACCCTAATGAAGTGGTATTTGTGCCTAAACACAACCAGATGTTAACCACAGCATTCTCACATCATCATAAAACATCATTATTTATATCACAGTGATTCGACAAATGATGCTGTCCTTTATTATGCTAAGTAGCAGCAACTGGACGCCTCAATAATGTGAGTCTAAAGATGTAGGGCGGGTATTTTCCAGGAAATTTGAGCGGTTACCGGTGACTGCACATTACTTATTCTCATACCACACACAGGAGGTTTCCTGAGGGTAGAGGAAGCTCTCCACAAGGTCACTTTCACCTTGATTGAAAACTAACCTCAATCACACACACAAAAACTGGTAGAGCTTGGTGTCATATGCTAGATGTTGGCGCTCTCAGCTCTGTCCTTGGGGCAGATGGTTACATCATTTCTCTTTTGTAGGCCTGACACAGAGCATGTGTGTGTGTGTGTGTGTGTGTGTGTGTGTGTGTGTGTGTGTGTGTGTTTATTTGGCTAGTCAGTATCACAGGGCCGGTAAGAGAGCTCAGTATCGCGGTCATGTCAGCATTTTTCACCCCTACCACTGTCTCTGGCAATGTTTTTCTCTCTGTTCTCCTGTCCTGTCTTTGTGATGGAAGTAACTGTTTTTTTCTATTATTGAATTGTCTGTCAATAATGTTTTGAATTGACCAATTAATTGTCTATAAAATGTCATACAACACAGCATAAAGCCCTTCATAAGACCCAAGAGTCTGGTTGTCTGACCAACAGCTCCAACAGTGATATAAAACACGATGAAGCAGCAAATTATCGCATTTGTGAATCTGGAACCAGCAATCTGGCATCTTTCTGTGATCATTAACCAGAAGAATTATCAAAAATCATGTTGATTAGTGTTCTGTCAATCAAATAATCATGTCAACACAAATGGTATTCATCACTCTCTGCTCATTCTTTCTTAGTCTATGTCTTGTGTTTGCTCTCTGCCCTCTGGATACTCCTGACAGCTGTCTGGGAGACTTTCAGTGAAGAGCCAGGTGAACTGGTGGGTTGTCTGTCCGTGTGTGTTTCTGAAAGAGACGCAGATCTACTGATGACAGGTGGCCTCCCGTACTTTCTCTCTCCAGGCTGTGGGACTAAGGAAAGAAGAGTGTAACCATCCTATGATAATATGCAGGAGTACATGTAGCGGAATAAAGGAAAGAGTAAGGGATTGAGCAAGAGCAATAAGTGAAAAGGAAATGAACAGAGACAAGAAAAAAAATGGAGGAGAGTGGAAGCAAAACTGGAATAATAGGAAGAAATGCACCGAGGAGGCAGGAGGAGAATTGTCTGGAAGAAATCCATCCAGTGGGCAAGAGGGAGGAAAAAAAAGGAGAAACCAGCTTCTCATCCATCTAGCAACACTGAGCTCTCTTTCTCTCTCTCTCTCTTTCTTCATTCTCCCTCCATCTTCTCCTCTCAGCAAACTCAGTTCATTTACATTTACATTACACCCAGCTGGAGTTGATTTGGTGGCGAGTGATGGATGGCGAGGTTCTGATGCTGTTTATAGAAATGGGCTCAGGGGGTTAGCAGTGTCAGCTGTTTGCAAGGTGGCGAGCACAGTCTGATACAATATGGTTCGCTCGTTAGCAACTAAATTGCTAGCTGCAGCGGTGGCACGTCTATTTATATGGGATATGAGTTTAATATCCGCTGCTTGCCACAATAACTAGCTAGTTAGCACGTCTCACTTAAGTTTGACAATGTAACAGAATAGCCTGCAGTATTTTACCTCTACATCGAGACATCTTGGGCCTGTTTTATGACTTTTTTCAAAGGGCTATACATGAGTTAGGTTCTAAAATATTGTATATCACAGTGATTTCTGGATAATCATAGTAATATTATAAAGTTGTGGATTGGTGTTAAAACTGAAGGTACATTTCCACTTGATTTACTGTATGAAACTTTTTAGAGCCTCAAATCAATCTGTTTGCTCTGTTTCCACTATAGTTTTTTACTTGCTCTTTTCTTCCAGCTGTGAGCAATAGTGGTCTTAACATCCATAACATCTAACAGACTGCTGGACTAGTTTGCCGAGTCACTCTAAGATAATAATAAGGTCGTGTTTTATCTGATAGCAGTCAAAAATGTACTTGCACAGAGCTGGTGTGTGAATGCCAGACATGGCTGAATCAGACAGGATTAATATCACTGGGTGCATCTGTGACACAGAAATTACTCAACCTACCCTGTAGAAACAAGTGCTGTCACATCGGGGCTTTTGTGTGTAATACCAGATGGTCACTCATACCAGCTAAAAAAAAAAAAAGGAAAAAAGGAAAAAAAGGAAACAACCCACAAAGCTCAGAAACCGGATGCAAAATATCACAAACTACTCTTCCACATGATGGCTATCTACCAGCTGCCAATGTTTAACACATTATTATTGACTGCTGTTATCATGCAGGTAGATTTGTACATGTTTTAGACTAAGAAAGACACAAATATACAAAAAAAAGCAACAAAGTGGACCATATTTTGTGTGCTTTGCTTAATTGTATCTATGGTTTCTGAATGCCAGAGACACAGCTGTGGTTAGCAGGTACATTAAACATTCGTGCTATGCATAGACAGTTTTTTGTTGGCAGCACATATCTGCAGCTATAGCAAACACAAGGCTGGTAGTGAGCACATTGGGTAGTAGTGTCCAGGTTTTCCTCACATATTCAGCCATTATTGAGCAGTCAGCTTGTTAAATGGTTAGAAATGGTTTTGCCATTTTCAGCACAATCCTATTTGCATGTGCAACACAAACACGTAGGTATGCATTTCCTTATCCGTCAAGTAAATGAAGACGAAGGACTGTGTAAGATGCCGTGTGACAGCGCTGGAGAGAGAAAGAGAGAGAGAGACAGGGGGTGCAATAAAGTGTTAATAAAAAGAAACAGTGGCAGCAGAGAGGCAAGCAGGATGAGAAAAAAAAGCATATCAATCTACCCGTTTTCTAGATCCACTTATCTTGTTGTAGGGGGTTGTTTTATATCCCAGCATGCACCAGGTGAGAGAGCAAGGCAAACTCTAGGAAGCTCACCATGCAATCTCACATTTACAATTATAGGTAATTTGGAGTTTTCAGTTCAGCTAACCTGCACTAAAACTCTGCTACTCACTCTTACTCTGTGCAAGGCAAATGCAGTACAGATCTTTTGATTGGTTGGTTGGTTAATATATATTAAAAAAGCATTAATTAATCATCATCTGCTACATCATCCATCTGCCCATATCATCACTCTTTCTTCCTGCTTCACTATGTATGACTTCAATTGACACTAAATGTTCTAGTGGAAGTAAATTATACACTGCATAATGTATAATGTACTGTAATTCCCACACTGGTAGTGTTGTGGTTCACGTCATTATGGGATGATGCTGGTTGATGTGAGTCAATAGAGAAAAACTGCAGATTTACCACAATTACTCCTCACACTGTCACATCCTGTCAACCAAACCTTGACTGCTTTGTCTCTCTGTGTGGTGTGTTTGATACAGACATAAAACTTGTTGGCAGGTGTGTGTTGTCCTTCAGGTTATAAGGCTGTATGAATATGTAACCCACTGGTTTATTTTCTTCACAACCCAAGGCTATTTTCACTATTTCTATGCGAAAGGCTTCATAAAATGTAATGTAGTTTTTGAATGTCTGTAACTGTTTACATGGGGAGTAGTGTGATTTACTGATGACAGTGAATGCAGCATAAGCAGTTTTTAAAAAATATAATTTTGTTTAATTCAACTTTAATATCACATACAAATTACAGCATAAATGGTGTAATGAAACAGAAATTAAAGAACATCAAACAAACAAATATACAATGCCAAAACTAACAGATAAATATAAAATGAAAATGGTAACAGGCCTACATATACACTTAAGAATTATTATGATATATGTATATATTAGATTTAGAGCACGAGTTTCTTTTTTAAATATACAAAAAGAGGATTTAGTTTTAAAAACCTTACATAAAACCTGGCCAGCAATATGATAATATTACACAGGAAAAAAAAGTCATCATCAGTTTGTAAAATCAACAAAACATCCTTTAAAGTACAAAATCATAATCGATATAAAACATAAATAATTAATCAGTCAAGAGGCAACGTCATGTTCCCTAACTAGCCTTCTGATTGGCTGGAAGTTAATGACAGCAGGTGAATCAGGTGTCCCAAATGAACATCATACTGCATTGAAGAAGGCTTTAAACTAGCGATTGAGACCATAAACACATTTTGAAAACGTTTACTGAGGTTAGAAATCAAGTGAGAAGTTGGTGAATTCTCCATTGACTTGTATAGAGACGGAAGTCCTTTTGACACCAAAACGGTCGCCCCCTGGTGGCCTTTTGATAGAATGCAGTTTTAAATTACTTCCACGTTGGCCTCATTGCAGAGGACCGGAAATCCCCGCCTGTCCAGGAGTATATCTGTACCGGTATTTCGGATTAATATCGCTGTCAGTATGCTTGGATAGAGATAGTTTTTAGATTATGAGTTGCAGTCGCTGCTAATTTAAATTAAATGCAGTGTTTTGTATTCATGCGCTTCTCGACTAAGCTAACAGCTGCGCTACCTGTTGATTTTGGACTTTTGTGGACAAGCATCAGCTGCACGGCGGACCAGAGGAAACCAGATTGCAGTTGCACCTCTGGCAACGCAGGAAGATACTTTAATTATCACCTCTGGAGGATTTTGGTGCAATGAGCCACTCTTTTTAGTTCATATGAGACTGTCAAAAACGGGACTTCTGCGTGGTGAGTAACCCCATTTTAACCATCAGGTGTGCATCAGGGGTTTAAATTAAGGAGTTTGCCCTTTGTTTCAATTAGATTTTGGGCACACCAATATTTAGCATGCATTCCCCCTGAGTAATAATAGATAATTGAAAATAAAGGGTGTGGCAGAAAGTGTCCTAGTTTCCCCAAATAAACATTTGGTGTTTATTTATTTCAGCATTTAACATTTAAGTGAAATTGAGTATGAAGTCCTCAACTGGTCTATTATGTGCTAGGTAATTGGGTAGTTATTGTCTCATTACTCAGGCATAATTTTGGTTTAATGCATCTTTTGATTTTAAAATTGGGGTTTTTGTTACTAATGTGTATTATTCTGAGGGGGATTAAAGGTGCATAGACAGACAACCACTCAGTATATCTCAGAAGTACATAGTACAGGCAGTATTACTGTTGAGTGTGAGTTAACAAATCCACCTGCTCTTCATAAGGCCTATAGAGCAGCACAGTGTTACACATAGGATTGGATGGTATTGATCTAGTAGCTGATCAACTGGTGTATGTTATAGTGAGGCATGATCGAAACAATTGATGCAACCACTGCTTTAGTGCTCTGCTTCAAGTAATGCACTGCTTTAATGGTTAACTGCTGTTCAACAGGTTGAATCTATGGGACTCCAGAGTGATAGTGGGCTTAACTGTAGTAATTAGAAATGCAACATCATCATTTATCAGTGCTGTCTTAAACTGTTACAAATCACTGATAAATACATATAAATAATGTTTTTTTCTGGTGTGACAATGCTGTGGTTATGGTCTGGTTAGGTTTAGACTCAAAAACTACTTGGTTATGTGTAGGTAAAGATCATGGTTTGGATTAAAATGATCACCAGATTTGAAAAATGTGGTGTGGTTAGAGTTGCATACATAGCAAGTTGTAAAAATGGTCAATATAATGCTTTAGACATGGTCACAGGGTTAAGGTTAGTGGATAGATGGTGCGTTTAAGAACAAAGCAACTGTCCAGACTCGGTTGGAGACATGACATGTGTGTATAGAAACTGTGGTCTCCTGTGGCAAAGTCAACAGGTGGGTTAAAGCCTTCACCATGATCTGGACAACATCAGCTCACACATTAACCCAAAACCCACAGAGTTCTCTTAACACCAGCAGAGTTTGGTATCAAACCTGCTGCGATACACTCACTCACAAAATGAGTAATTCAAGTTGCTCCTTTTGCAGGAGACGTGGGGTTTGTTCAACACCGCAAATACACAGCTGATTCAGGTTGCTAACATGTAGCTGCAATGATTCAACGACATGGTACACCAATCCAGACATAACGTTATCTAGATGATACATGCATAGGCTAACGTTTAAAGTGTGTGTGCGGCGCTGCTAGGGCTGACCCAAATGCTTCAAGAGCCTCTGCAGTGTGTGTGGAAGAGTGTCAATATGTAGCTGTACCCCCTGCTGTGTGTGTGTGTGTGTGTGTGTGTGTGTGTGTGTGTGTGTGTGTGTGTGTGTGTGTGTGTGTGTGTGTGAGAGAGATGGTGTGTCAGTACGTAGCTGTAGCCCCTGCTGTGTGTGTGTGTGGCGGCCTGCCAGTGCATAGTCATAGCCCCTCTGTTTATTAGCCTACCGTCATCACTCATCAGCCTTGAATATCTTGTTAAGCTCTGAATGTTGCAGTTAGTTTTTTGGCAGGTCGTGTGTTGTGTTTACTGCCACAGAGAAGGAGTCAGTCTTTGGGTTGTCGCCTCTCTGTTGTCTCTTATCAGACTTGTTGATGCTACAAGCAGCTCAGAGAGGAGCACAGACTACAGGCTACAATTAGCAGTGTTGTGATATACTTTATACTTGATATGATTATTGCACAGTCTGCACACAAGAAGCTCGCTGGTTTATCCTTCACAAACAGCTGTTCTCAGTTCACTAGTTAGCGAGCCGAGCTGAATGTTGGGTCATGTGTCTGTCTAATCAAGCACCGGATGATTCGGGGAACAAATCCTTTTAATGAACGGATGAATGATTCATTACACTGAAAGAACTGCTTTGCCCATCACTATCGGAAACCTGCGTGTCAGTAGACTACCGATAAAAAGTGTCCGGGGGTGCAGAGAGCTGTATCCTGTGGAACATTTGAAGCAACCAATTAGAGAGCAGCTTCAGGTGACCTGCTTGCCGGAATTGGCAGGATCTACCTACACAGTCATTTGGCAGACGTCTCTCACACAGGAAGTGTTTTCACACAGTAATTAACCAAATACAATGTGACGGCAAATTGCCAGCATTGCTACAAGACACAGAATAAGAATAAACATTTATATTTCATAGTTATTTCTTAATAAATAATAATAAATAAACACACAGAACAAAAACAACATGCATATAATAAACTTGAATTAAGAAAAATGATACAAGTATACATAAAATGCTGCTTATATGACTTTAAGGATATACAGTACATTATAGTAGTATTATAGTATATATAGCGGCACGTATCGGAGAAGATATTCGCCGATTCCCAAATATGTGTGATAAGTCAATATCAGTGGATTGATATATCAATCAACTACACACTCATTTGTAAGGCACCCCTCAAACAGGAAATCTATCTATCTATCTATCTATCTATCTATCTATCTATCTATCTAATACAAGTCATCTGAACTGCTCCACTGTTATTAGGCATCATGACTCCTGCTGCTCAACATCACTCAAATGTAACTATGTTGTTTTTGGCCAACTGACATTACAGACTTTAGTGTCATTTTTCTTGGGAGGACATCATTATCATTATTATTATTATGATTGTTGTTATTATTATTAGCAGTAGCAGTGGTAGTATCTGTGTTTGTCCTGTTGTATAACATTTTAGATTGTTTTTATTCTGTAAGTATAGTCAGTCGTGGCGTCTAGTTCAGAGTTGCTTCGTTCCTGCAGAGATGAACATGTCAGAGTCATGAGCTGTCAACACTCCATCCGCCACTTGTCAGCACTGACTGATGTTAAACGCCAGCTCTCTCTCTCTCTCTCTCTCTCTCTCTCTCTCTCTCTCTCTCTCTCTCTCTCTCTCCCTCTCTCTTCTGTTCTCTCTGTTTCACAAATCACAAACACACACCAACTGCAACACATGCAAATCACTTGTGCACATACAGTACACACACACGCTAACACACACACGCTAACACACACACACACACATAGAGACAGCTGGGGCGTCACTCTCTCTCCTGGCTCGGCGCCCTGCGAGGAGCACGGAGGAAGATGGACAGGCAGGAGCTGTCAGCGAGGACACAGGGACACAGAGTCGGCTTCTCACTTCAAATAATGAACCACATGTGAGGCGTCAACTCGGCTCCAATTAGATCGGATGATAATTATCTCAGCACAAGTCACTCATCCTACTGCTGCTTGGGCCAGAGATGAAGTGAAGGCTGTGTGTGTGAAGCCAAAGTAGAGTTTAGTTAACGCTGTCCTACTTTTTTTTTTAAAATTTTAGGTATGAAAAGCTTTCAACAAACTTATTTTATTTCTCTTGTCCACAATCTGGGATAGAAAAATCAAACTTCTGTTGAACAGGAAATGATTTATTTTACATTTGTTGAACCAGCAAACAAAGTTGTATTTATCTTGAGCGGTGGCGCCCACATAAACATATTTTTGGAGGCTAAAATAAAGAAACAACACAGTTTTCAGATGTGAGTGCATCTTTTGAGATTCGGAAGCATCTGAGTGCGATATAAAATCTGTGAGCACATCATAAATCCCTTCTGTGTATCTGTAGCTGCGCTTGTGTGTCACTCCTGCTCTGTCCTACTTTTGGGAAAAACAGTGTCACTTTTAATCATTAATTATTAATTTGACTGTGGCATAGATAAGGAAACAAATCTGTTATGGCAGGCTAGAAGAAAAACATTGTGGGTGATGTGGGCTGGATTTGGTATCATAGGAAAGACCTTTTTAAAAATGGTTATTCTAATTATTTAAGCAGTAAAGATTCAGTATAGTTTAGCTTAGTGCTTTATAGTCATCATTTTCCGTCCGCCTCGACCTGTCTTTCTCTGTGTGTGTGTGTGTGTGTGTGTTTGTGTGTGAAACGTGTAAGAAAGGCAGCTTCAACTGAACCGTGAATGACCTACATGAGCGACAGCTCCGCTTTCTGTCCGTCTCACTCCCATTAGCACTCGGTTTGGCATCTGGCAGCGCCTCGTGTACTACTACTACTACATGTGTATGCTCTCCTATACATTATATTATCTATACAGTACATTGAGTAAACTTACTCATCTTTTAAATTCACAGCGTTAATAATTAAAACCTCACTTGTCGACAGCGTGACACAATAAGCCTGCATGTCGTCGTCGTCGACAGTGCTCCGTTATGTTCAGTGTGGTCATGCTCGAGTAGAGAACATACATTCATACACTCGCAGTCATTTGTAAAGATGTTCATTCTGTATGCTCACATTTTGCACCATTAAAGTGATTGCAGTGTTTTCAGTGGGGGATTGATATCAGAGCTTTGACCTGTGGCCCAGTTAAATATAATATATTTTTCTCTCTGGTTGCTGCTGGTTGCTGGTGTAGAGATGTTCATAGAGGATTTATCACAAATCTGCCCGATTCCCTAAATGTGCATTTTTACTTTGTACTTTTTTTTCCTCCATTTTTTGTGTCTGAAAAAACCCTGTGTGTTGATATCTAATTGTCACTTTAAAAAAAGTACAGTTTATGTTAAATCCAATGTTAGGCAAATTTAGTTGTACAGTACATTTCAACAACAAGGAAATTCAAAGTGCTTTACATAAAACATAAAATGCATTAAGACAGAATATAAAAGCAACATGTGGCAAAATAAAAAGATATTTAAATATGATTAAAAAGGTTAAATTGGAAATAAAATTAAGCTAAAAATAGAATAAGACAGGAGAAAAAACATACAAAAACCTCATATACTGGTCATGTGAGACTTCATGACATGTTAAAATGTCCACAAACCAAATACACCTATATTTAGAAAATATGAGACTACAGAACATCTGAAATTAATGTCTTATATTTCATATGAAGTTTCCACACATTACATTTTATTGTAAGCTTCTCGCCGTCACCTCTCTCGTAAATTCACTGCAATTACTGTAAGATTCTGTGTAGCTCTCATTCAAGGACTCCAGTTGATGTCGTCAGGTTTTGTGCGTATGTGAAGGATTTACTGCATGTTTTTTAAGCCAGTCATGTTTTTTAAGCCAGTCATTTTTTAAAACTTCCCCAATAAGCTGTATGTAAAGCAAATGAGACGTCATCCCCCGGGGGGTTAGGGTTAGGGTTAGTGTTTGTGTGTCAGAGTGATCAGGTTAGGTAGAGTACTACTACTGGTTCATTTATACAGACGTCACTCAGCACAGAGAGACCATTAACCTCCTGAACAGGGCTTCAATGGGATTAATGCACTGACCCTTTTCTCTCTCTCTCTCTCTCTCTCTCTCTCTCTCTCTCTCTCTCTCTCTCTCTCTCTCTCTCTCTCTCTCTCTCTCTATCTCTCACTCACTCACTCACTCACTCACTCACTCACTCACTCCTCCTCCTTCTTGTTCTTCACAACAACAAAACTCAGCATTAAGCCTCCCTCGCACTTGTTTAATCACGAGAAGTTACGACACATTACCGATGTTTGCACCCTGTTAGAAAATGCTCTCAGCTGCCTCGTCAGTGACACTCTGGACCTCAATCTGCTTTACCTACGTACATCTCGTGCCGTTTGCATTTACTTTGATGTGTTTTGTTTTATAATAGTTGTAATGCAAAGCAAACAACACCTGTAATTCAGAATCAGTATCAACGAAATTGAAAAGGTGCAGTCCTCCTCTGGTGCCATATAAAAAGAGTATAATAAGTATAGTAACATATAAACATAAAATGTGTAACATAAAAAACATGAAATAAATAAGGAGAGAACCCCCCCCCCCCCCCCCCCAGAAAAAAAACATTAGCATAAAACAACATCTGCATCATTTAAAAATAAAATGATTCATTCAGTCTTATTATTGTTATTGCACTTGTATTTCAATGAATGTGTGTATTGCACATTTGTTTGTAGTCCAACATGTTCATTCTTAATGTAGGAGCCCAGTTTACCGTTAGTTTGTTGTGGGTTTTAGTTTTAATTGATTCCATTGAACCCTTTTCTTCTCCATAACGTGCACTTTGCAACCATTGTGGTTTCTTCCACTCGGGCTCAGCATCATCTGTTGACACAAGGCTTCTCATATACAAAATAAAAGGTTACCCTCTTTAAGTGGCGCCCTTTTAATACCAACTCTGCTCATATGGTAAATTGCGATTCAGGTAAAGTCATTGCTGTCAATTCTGCAGTTCTCAATGAAATGTCAGAGGTGCGGTGTAATTTTGCCCCTTGTTACTCCCACAAAATGGATTGTTTCCATTTCATCACAGCTATGTGTGCAATTTGAGACAGCTGGCTTATTGCATGGATGGGAGCCTCAGAATCAAACAAACCTGATTGTTACTGTTCAGGGTAATGGCTTTAATTGCCTTCCATCCTGACACAAATGGGTAAATTGAATGCAGCAGCGTTGCTTTTATGAGAACGTCGAGGAGCATCCGCATGTCATAACGCGTCCTCTTTTCACTGTCTATAAAACCATTTAAGATTCAGATATGAAATGAAATCTGTAATTTTCAAAACCATAACACCAAAGATACAACGCTAACTGTGATGGAAATATTAAGTCTGATATGTGAAGCCTCTGCACCAACACTAAACTGTGAACATTACGACATTAACGGTTGATACTTTTCATTCATGCTTCACAATCTCAGGCTTGTTCTATACCTGTTGGCTAACTAGTAATGTCCAATTATATTCATTCATTATAACATGAGACTCAGTGTGGCAGTGTGTCTCTGACCATGTGACACGTTGAAGCAAATCGAAGCAAACATCACACCGGCTGTCCCTGGCAGATAACATTTTATTGACATGAACACATATTAAAAAAACAACAACCAACAATTGACAAAGATCATATTGCTAACCAAGGAAGAGGCCGGGGAGGTGAAGGGAGTTCAATTCTGAAGAACTTATTGTTGTATACAAACTGAATAAGCAACAAATATTTATTATAGTGTCAACTGTGAGAGGAAAGAGGTAGACAATGTACAACTAACTTAAAAATACTGAAGCCCGACTGATGAAATAATTGACTGATTTTGACCTATCTCAGACATATTGGTATGTTAGCTGATCATTTTTTAAAGGCAGCATTTTATGTATATTTTATAGCTAACTATAATTATTGTATAACATGACATCAGTGCGCTAAAACAGTAAGTAAAGTTTTTTGTTAAACTGTAAAATGTCCCATCACATATCTTTGTCATAAGCCATATTTTAGGGATCATTGAAAAAAATGTGTGTTTATATATTGTGTACATAACATTATCAGCCAATATATTGATATCAGAATTTTCTTGCTCCCTAACATCTGTATCAGCATCAGCCCCTAAAATCCAGTATCGGTTGGGCTTCAGTACAGTATACACTTGTAAGATCTTTATTAGTAGAGCACAGCACTCTGTTAGTGTTCAGTCTTTGACAGTGAACCGTCACTTATAATTGGATGTGCGTCAGGATGCAGAATATACAGTTGAATCTACAATAACTGTTGTATGAGACTCTGACTTTCTGTTGTCTTCCTTCCTTCCCTCCTTCCCTCCTTCTGTCCTTGCCATCACTCCCTCCTTCATTTCCAACCTGCCTCCTTCTCTCCTCTGCCATTAGAAATAAGGGCAAAAGCCATCTTGCTTCTGGAACTTTCTCTCACACTCATTAGAGTGCCAGATACCCTCCGGCAACCAACATCCAAACACACATTAACCTTTACAGAAATGCTTTCCCCCCCCCCCCCGCTCTCCTCCCCGTCTTCCCCTCATTCTCCTCCAGCTCTCTTCTCTCTTTCTTGCTGAGACTTTAATTTGCTGGATCACCCTTCCCTCCTTCCCTCTGCACCCACCTCCTCTCCAGTCACTCCTTCACATCCTATTTGGCACCAGATAGAATCATTTGGGGGATTTTGGGCAGCAGCTGTGTTGATGTATGGCTTGCATGCGTCCAGCTGTGACAGTTATTGCCCCTTTGCGACCAAGCGGGAAAGAGAAATATGTTGCATTGAAACCTCTTTGGCTGTGCGTTAATAAATAATGAGGTTATTGTGATTTATGGAGATACGCAGGTGTGTATAAGAGTGCCGCTGTGGGTTTTTTCTTCATGTGAAAGCTTAAAGACGGTGAGAGAAAAAGTTAAAGGGACAGGTGTCAGTCTGTGTGAGGTGTCCTACTTTGGTGCATTCTCTAACTCCGCCAATGTTTGCTCTCTATTTCCATCCTCTCAGTTTTTTGGATTACAGCTTGTGAGGCGTGTGGACTGGCCTTCCATGAGACAGCTAATATTTGTCTTTGATCCCTGCTGGATCTTTTGGCACATTACTGGTTGTGTGTTTAAGCGCTGCAGTTTTAATTAGACCAATTCAACTCAGTCCAAGTTCCCGTTCTGCACATTGACTAACAGCAGTAAACAATGAAGATCTCCTTTTTGCAGATGTGTCCAATCATCACAGACATGTCAGACAATAAAAAAACAGGTTTCCCTGATTCACTTGTAAAAAATGGACACCCCTCAGTTATGCAGATTATAAGCAGCACTACAATGAAAAACAGTGAAGTAATGATCCAAGAAGAGAGGCGCATTGAAGTTAAGTCTTAGAACTTTCTAAGATAAATTAAGATAAATGAAATATGCAGTTATCTCTCCATCATCCTGACTCTGTGCGTTTGTAGAAAAAGAGTCTCTAAAGAATGAAGCACCTGCAGGCTGTACAAGCAAAGTCTGTTAAACAGGCAGAGGAACAAGTCAGTCTCCTTTACAACAGTTAACTGATTAATACAATCAGGTTGCTGACAGTGACGCATGAATTGACGCAGCGTAGAAAAGAAGTTAAATTTGTGCCTTCAGTGCAGTACAGGTCCGTCATCCTCCGTCCTTGCACTTATTCATAGGTCTACGATAATTTGTTGCGCCAGTCCTAATGAGTGCTAAACTCCACCCCTGAAAGGAGATGAATGCTCCTCATTTTTGAAGTCAGTGTGTATGGCGGTCGTGTTCCAGTGTGGTTATAACTGAACGAGACCCTGGACCAGCGCCACGAGGCAGCTTAAAGGGAGCTTAGCGCCCTCAGTTGTGATTCTTTGTTGTTGCTGCGTCTGTTTAAGATGAGGAAAGGTAAGAAAGAATTCCTGCTGGTTTGTTTTGTAAGAAATCGAAGAATAACTTTAATACTAGTATAATTTTAGGCTGTTTGTATAGGTGTATGCTAGGGCCGTGCTATCCATAGTATCCTCTTTGCTTTTCCTGGTTGTAAACATGATTGTTTAGCCCCAGTTGCATTTTCCCTCCATTATAACAAACACAGACTGAAGGGAAACAACAAGAAGTGAAAGGACAGTCGATGAGAGAGAGAGAGGGAGAGCTGCAAACATCTGTTTCTATGCACCTTTGCTCTGCTGATTTTGACAGAATCATTCATAAATTCAACGAATATTAAGTGCTTAGCTAGTGCTACGTTCTTATGTGAGAGCTCTGATTAATAAAGTAGATGAATGTTGTTGTTTTTAGCCTTTTCTGACGCTTTTTCATGGTTACATCAACACATTTTGTGAAAGAAAAAGAAAACAAAAAACTGACCTCTTGCAATTTTTATCAGCTCCCTCAGTCTCTTCATCCTGGCGCCGGGCCTGATGAGAACAATAACAATCTGCCTCAATAAATTCCTTAAATACATGTCGGAAGCAATTTAGCAAAGGACTTGCACTGTCTTTAATACGAGCGCAACCTACTTACAAAACCAAATTGTCCTCTCGCCTGAAGGAATTAGGATTTAATTACAGGAACAGGTTGTATGCATGCTAGCTGACTTTAAATTTGGGAGTGAAGAATGTGAAGGGTGCGTGTACTTCAGAGGTGATTTCCCCTTCAGGGTATCTCGCTAATGCACCGCCATGTGTCCCTGTCACTGTTTCTTCAGGTGCTGTCGCTGCTAGATGTTTGGCAAATATTTTAACCAGCCTCATGTAACCTCTGTCTGACCCTTTTATATTTAATGCTGTTTTCTGTTTAGCTTTCACTCCTTGTGCTCATGTTTAAGCTATTAAAATATGATTATTCTGAGGTAAAGTCATCCTACTCAGATATGCTATCATTTGACATGTGGAAGGCATAATACTTGTAGCTTATATCCACATATTATTCATACACTCATACATATAGAGGAGCATTTTCACAGTTTATTCTTGATTTTTGGAAATAAAAATAAAAGCTGACATAACAACCTGACCATGAGATTCAGGGTTGCTGCTCTGGAGCTTTCTATCAAATCACATGATGTTCTTGATGCAGATATAGTTTGCCCAGTTGTCTAACTTCGAGAACTCCTTATGTTAGCTTCAACTTTTATTCTTGAACTTGGAAAACTTGTTAAAACAGTCAATATCTCTTTAGGTTTTTATAGTGTAACTTAAGGCCAAAATATATTAGAATGAACTAAATAGGGTTAGAAATCCCAAGAAAACTGTCCATAATAAGGATGGTCACAATAAGGTTTCGGCGATTTCAATCATATCACATGATCGTCATCACTACAAAAGAACATATTGATGGATTTTGTTTTGTTTATTTCCCCTTTTACTCGTATATATTTGTAAATGTAAGTGTTTTAAGTTGACATGGATTTCTTTCTTGCACTTTAAGGACTCCTCATGTTAGCTTCAGTGTTTATTCTTGAACTTGCAAAAAAACAGTTAGCCAAACAGTCAAGATCTCCTGAGTATTTTGAAGCGTGACTTAAGGCCAAAATATGTAAGATTTACCAAAATAGGGTGACAGACACACAGCTAAGCATGTCAATAATACCTCAGGGTGACGTTAAGTCTGACCCATGCTACAGAAGACTAAACACAAATAACAACCAGGTCAAGGCAGTTTCAAGCAATTATTATTTCATGTTCAATAGTTTTCCACGACCAAAGTTCAGGACAAAAGAAAAGTCCATAATAAGGTTGGTCACAATAAGGTTCAGCGATTTCAATCTTACCACATTATCTTCATCACTAGAAAGAACATATTGATGGATTTTTTTCATTCCTATCTACCCGAGATGTAAGTGTTTTAAGTTTTGGTAATATATATTCTTTGGGTGATATAAACAAGGAATGCTGCAGACTTCACTTTAGCTTTAGTTTTCTTTCATGACTTAAGCTACATTTAGATGAATCTGCAGCATGGAGCGTCATGCTACATTAGCGTCTAGCTGTTTTCACCGTAACCATAAATGTGTGACTCTTGAGTGTGAAGTTTTTAAATTTTTTTTTTTGCAAGAATCTCTAAATGGATTTCTGGTCATTTCTGGTTTGAGTTTATGACACTGTGAAAAGGAGTTTGACTTTAATGCAAAATGTGCCAATTAGGTGCCCTGGTTGTCTCTTTGTCTGCCTCTGCTTCTTTTTCTAGCTGTTGTTTTTTTCTTCTTCTTGCTCTTTAACTTCATTCCTCGCCTCCTCTTCTCCTCGTCTTCTCAATCAACATCAACCTTTATCCCGTATTCATTTTTCTCATTGCGTTTTGTTAGGGGGAGATGAAGCTGTCACACCAGGCTCTAATGACATAAAATCCACTAGACTCGCTGTCTTGCTCTCCCCCTTCTCTCTCTCTCTCTCTCTTTCCTCTCATCTCTCCATTCCTGTCTGCTCTCTCCTCTGTCTGGTTGCTCTGACCCCCACCTGGGCGTGGCAGGCTTCTGCCTCCATCCTGTTCTCAATGGTGAGTGTTTCGGTGGAGTGGCAGTGAGAGGACCAGTGGGGGCAACGAGTGATGGATGGCCGTTCCTCCGGCCCTCTCCTTTCCATTCCCCCGACCACTCTCCTCTCATTGCCTTCCCGGGGCTCGGCTTTGCTGGTAATGGCTTGAAACATGATATGAGTCTAACCCGGTGTTTGCCGAGGGAGAAGAAAGGAGTCCCCTAGCCAGCCAGAGTAAAGCTTCAATCCGACAGGCTAAAGCAGAGAGGGCTTCTGCAGTGAGCAGCGCACTGATTTACAATGTGGAGGGCCAAGAGAGGCGGGAGGAGACAGTGCACCAAGAATCAGGCTGAGGGAGAGAGAGGAGGGGGGGGGGATACAAGGGAGGAAAAATGAATTAAACATCTTTGAAATATGTGCAGTCACCTTCTTTCCTGTCTTTATTTATTTATTCTAGACTTTTACATCCAGAGTCATTGTACTATATACAAGGAAAACATTATTTATGCTCTATAAAAATTCTACAATTACAAGCTGCTTCTCTGCAACAAACAACTTGCACATCCACAATTTAGCATCTGCTGGAATATACCCAGTTGGTTGTCACCGGGGCTTTTAGCAGTCATACAATAACCACGCAGCCTCATTAATCATAAAACCGGGAGCGACTGAATAACCATGAACACGAGGTGAATGAAATGTGTGACTAACATGTCTGACCACGGTTACTTGAACATTTGTGCACTAATTGCTTTGTCATTGTTTACCCTGTCAGACTGTGTTAATTACAGGATGCTTAATGCTTAAAGAGGACATATGTACATTTCCAGGTCTACATTTATATTCTAGGGGCTCTACTGGAATATCTTGGTATTATTTAAAAACTGTAAATCTTATACTGATTATTTATGCAGCCCCTCAATTCAGCCCCCTTCAGAAACCAGCTGTTTTAGGTCCTGTCTCTTTAAGCCCCCCCCCCCAACCGATGAGCCCACTCTGTTCTGATTGGTTAGCTTCTGAAAGCTGCTTGTGAAGCTATGTCAACAAATCATGAAACAAACTATAATTGTAGGATTTTACTACTTTTTCTTTTTCTTTCCTTCTCAAGTTGTTTCCATGTTTAAGCCAAAATCTGATCCATAATATGAGAGTGGACAAACAACATATGGAGCAACCTTAGCAACCAAGGCTATGTAACAAATGGCCATTTATGGGCAAGTATGATGATCTGATATCAGCTCGTCAGCAAGGAAGAAAAAAACCTCAGCAAACGAAAAGTTCAGAGCAAGTTGACGCCTTAAATGCTTTTGACCTGCAACCTCAAGTGTTGTAACTGACATCTGCCATCATAACAGTATATACATAACAGAAAATCACACAAGGGTACCATGGTCCCTTGAATCATGCACAATGACTATATAGTGTAAGCCAAAGTATAAAGTTATATACAGAAACAATGCTGTGTGTTTAGATGGTTAAATTAAGACAGATCGTGTCTTTAAAATTAAATGAGCTGTAGAGGTAACAGCCTGTAGAGCCAGCAGACTACAGTCTGTAGACATGGGGGGTAAAACCTTTCTTTGTAGCACTCCAATTAAAACCAGCTACATGGCCTCAAACGACACTGTGCCGTCCTGGATTTTTCTCCGAGAAGCTAATGAGCATCCACTGAGATCTCCCATGGTACACCTACACAGGTGTTTCCACTTATTTTGTCTGATTGGGCCTCCTCTAAGGACTGTGCAGGTACTTTCACTTGATTGACATCTCCCATACTCCCTTGTTAACTTCTTTGCACCTGTTCAGGTGGGACAAATGTATCATTCAGTGAGTGCAGGTTTATGTTACTGCCAGCATCGCCCTGCCAACCTCCAACCCAATAAGATGTGTTTTTAGTTGGAATAGCAGAGCTGTGTTAGGGTGTAAACCGTATTTGTTGAACCAAAAAAATGGTTGTATTTTACATCTGTGAACAACTATTATAACTAGATATTATAGATTATGTGGCTCATTTCTTATAACCAAAATGTTTTCACAAACTGATTTTTAGACATTTCAGAACAGCTTCCATATGTGTCCAAATTGAAAATCAGGACAAGACATTGGCAGCCCAGTGTTGTGGTGCTTTCTCCAGTCAGGTGTTGGGAGGATTCCTGTTGTTGTCTGAGTGGAAGAGAGCACTGTCAATTTCCTGCACGTATTATACAGCCTACTTTGAGCAATTCTTCCAAGCAATTGCCAAACAAATTGAGCCATGCCAGACTACAATACAGGGCCAAAAAATTAATCGTCTGGCACTTTTGATCTGCTTTTTTGGGGAAGTAAAAGTCAAGTGAGGTCATAAAATCCACGTTATGAGACGAATGGGCTTTGAACAAGGTACATTTGGATAAATAATAGTCATTTGAGTTTAACTAGTGCTTTCCACTGTGTTTTAAGCCTTATTAGACAGCAGCAACAATTTAGATAATCAGTAATTTGAGTCACTTAAAAAGCAACAATGCCAAATTTGGATTGGCTCCACTAATAAAACTTTGGTTGGACAAAACTGGTGCTAATCTTTGATATTTCAGACAGTCAAGCAAAATATGAAATAGAATCAATAGTAATCAATACTTGATAGCACAGACTTTTGTTCAACACTGACATATATTATATTACAGTAATTCAAAACTGCTGCACAGACGATCACAATGAAATACGACAGGCAGCTCAGAACATGAAGGTCTGATCCTTCAAACATCTTTTCCTGAAAATAAGTCATCCCTGTTTCCTTTGCTGCACCACATGTTGCTTCTTCCTTGATATCCATCCCCTCGCTCTGTCAGAGGGCGTTGGAGGGGCTCAACTTGCAGTTTGCTTCTGGCAGAGACTGCCGGCGGATGCAAATGAATAAATAAATGAGTGAAAGGTTTGTTAAGGATGCCGAGGAGAGCGGGCAGACGAGTGGAAGCTGAAGGGGGCTCAGCTGGAGAGTGTCTGTCTGAACAACATAAAGCAGACAAAGAGAAGTAAATTGGTGACTGAACAGCCTCAAACAAATATACCGGCGTCATCTCTCTCACACAAATGGCAATGCTGTAACTGTGTGTGTGCGTGTGTGTGCAGTCACATGTGTGCCTTTTTTATGATGATGCTATTGTGTAAATGAGTGTATGATATTGTATGGGTGTTTAACCTCACTATGTGATGCCATCATTGCCTGTTTTCACAGTAAACTTCACCTGAAGAAGGTTATGCCAACTGTAACACAATGACTGTAGAGGATAAAATAGAGTTTGTAATGATTAACACATTATACACATCAAAATAATTGGTTGAATCCATTTCTACCGCTTCAATAGACCTACAGTCATTGTTTTAATCAATCAATCAATCAATCACTCAATCAGTCAAGTTTATAAGTGACATGCAATCATTCAGGCACAATCAGTGAAATGCAATCCTGTCAAATCCTTCAAATTGTGCAATAAAAATAGATTAAATAAAGTAATGATATAATTAAAAACAATAGCAAGAATATATATATGTGTGTATGATTGGAGGGAGGCAGTCTTAGGTAGAAGCTCTTCCTGAACCTCTCATTGCTGACCTGGTGTATATGGCACCCAACTCCAGCAGGGAGAAAAGGTTGTTATCCAGGTGTTCGGGATCTTTAATGATTCTCCTAGCTTTATTCTTGCAGCACCTGTATAAATGTCCTTCAGGTAAAGTAGTGCACTGCCTATCCTATATGGTATATCGTTCAGCTGAAGGGTTAGGATTAGGGTTAGGCTCTTTACAGGGCCTTTCTGTGCTGTTTCTGTACCAGGCAGTCGATGGTGCAGGAGTATAAATTCCTCAGTATGTGACGGGATGCCCAAGTGTCTGAAATGAAACAGTCTCTCCCTTGCATTTCTCTCCCAAGACTCAGTTTGCAGCCTCCAGGTCAGGTCCTCAATGATGTCGACACCAAACTGTTTAACTTCTCCACTGAGGACCCGTTGATATTAAGGGGGGCATAGTTTCTTCCCTGCCTCTTCCCAAAGTCGACTATCAGCTCCTTAGTCCTGCTGACTTTCAGGACAGGATATTGTCCTCACATGGGGTTGGTACCTCCGATGTTAATGATGAGGATAGAATAGATATGAAGGATCCATGTGCACAGCAAGGTGTTTAATCTCAGATCCTTGAGCTTTGTGATAAGCTTGGAAGGAACTATGGTGTTGAACATTGAACAGTAGTCAATGAACAGTAATCTTGCATAGTTCCCTTTCTTGTCCAGGTGAGATAGGGATAGGAAGGATCTTCCATTGATTGATTGGGATGGTAGTAATCCTTTGACCAGAAGTTCAAAGCACTTCATCACTACACAGATGGTGGTGAGGTTGTTCAGGCAGTCTTGTTTTCTTGGGCGTAGGAATGTCGGTGGACTTCCTGAAGCACGTGGGTATGACAGACCGAGCCAGGAACAGGTTGAATATTATTGTAAACACCGGGGCTAGTTGGTCAGTACATAGTTAGGGGACCCGCCCACTGATACCATCTGGTCCTGCTGTTTTCTTGGTGTTCACACACTTAAAGGCCTGTCTGACGTAATGCTCAGAAAAGGACGATAGGTGTGAAAGGTATACCCAGTCGTCCATTAAAGGTTGATTTTAATCCAATGCTCGTTTTGTTAAATTCTGGGAATGCCTTCTCATTGTCAACAACTTGTCTTTTCTATATGTGTGCACTGAAATAATATCTGGTGTTCATACACAGCACTGGCTCTGTAAATGGATATGTAAACACTGTTGCTCCTACTGAGCCATACAACACTACACCAGCCAATCAGCAGCAGGGGGCGTTCCTGCTCGTTCATAGGACAGGGGGAAGTCATCTGAGCAGTTGACTGTGCGAGGACATGAAAGGGACGACCAATTCATGTAGAAAGCCTTTTTTCATGGTACAGATACGCTTCCATTTTAGTCCACACTGAATCCGATACAGTCTCACAGGCGGCCTGAGTCTGTTTTATGTCACGTTTAGTGAAGCATAATCTGAGTTGGCAGCTCAGATAAGGGGTGAATTTCTTTGGCTGTTTAGTTCAAATGTTAACAATCTCTCTCCAGAATGACTGACTCTACCTTTAACCTCTGATTTAGCTTTTTTTTTTTTTATCACTGGCTGTCGATGGTCTCAAAGCGATCATGAAAGTTGTTCAGCTCATTTGCTAAAACTGAGACACATCAGCACTTGACAAGGAAAAGGTTGGAGGTGGGTTTGAAATCTGTTCATAGTTTTTAGACCTTGCCAAATGCTTCTGGAGTCATCCTCGTGGAATTGTAGTTCCACTTTCTTCCCTTTTTTGCCTATTTCACTGCTCTTCTTATATTAGGCTGCTGCTTTGTAATTGTCCATGTTTCATCACTGCAGTGCTAAATTGTAGGCTGCAGTGCATGTGTTAAAGGCATCCTGGATGGCTCTGGTAATCTGTAGTGTCTGGTTGTGAAATCATTTTAATTGTAGTTTTGGGTACAGTTGCTTCTGTTTTAAAAAAATAAATCCATTGCAGACTAAGTGAATCTATTTATGTCATTAATGACGACATGTGAAGTCCTGGAAGTTGCACCCAACTGTGTCATGTAGTGGGCTACAGTAACTGTAGGGCTAACCTCTGATTGGCCGGATTATTTCCAGACCTCTTGCATCACTGTCAAATGCCAAATGTCATATATTATGTTTAAACCGATTGGTCAAAAGAATTAGTGAAATATTCAGATTTTCACCTGATTTTTATATTCTCTTATACATGTAAACAGTTCGATTCCTCCTAAAGTAAACTAAGGTCATCTTGCAGTGTTGACATTTATTGACTCAAAAATGACACAAAATTCTTCTGGTAATAGAACAAGAAGAGAAAAACACAGTTGCAGTTAGATTATTGTGTTATTGATTTTTTGTTTTCTTTTTAATCTGATATTCAGTTTTCAATCTACAAAACATGCTTTTTTTCCAAATGAAGAATGAAAATAATTTGTCATCAGTGAATTCCACTGTGTATATTCAATATGTATCTCAATGCCACAGCGGCTGTAATGTCCCATACTTATCCTGTATTATCTTACAAATCATTCAAGCTGCATCAATATTGACTCCTAAAGCAGTTTCTAAGGCCTTGCGCTCATCACTTGAATTATACATGACTTATATCATCACATTCCATCTCTGTCTAAATCCACATGCTGTAAGCTGCATCTCCCGTACCTCTTGGGCTACTAATCCATATTAGCAAACCATCAATGGCGGATGTCAGATCATATGCTGATCTGATCCATCTTACCTGATCACAAACATCTGTTTCAAACATATTGCACGGATATGGGAGGATGTACAGTCATCCTTGGTAATGCTCTGTAGTATACTCCTGCTAAAGCAAACACATTAAGATATGAATAAAAAAAAAAAAAAAGCACATGCTTGTTTTGGTCCTTTCCACTTTATCTTGATGTTGCTTTCATGGGGATGCATATACAGTGAGAACAGATGCAGATGCATACATGGGTACACACACACACACACACACACACACACACACACACACACACACACACACACACACACACTGCATGAACACATGTTTGAGTGACACGGGCTAGAAGCTCTTGCCTAGTGTCATTTGAATCGGGAGTTAAGAGGCTTAACATGAGCGGCCACTTGCCTCAGTAGAGCCGGGTCCCATCAGACTGAACAGAGGCCCCTAGGAGAGCACATCTGTTCCACTCTTATGCCTCCCCTCCCCCCACACATCTGCACTGTGCTCCTTTGGGGGGGCACACACACGCACACACACACACACACACACACACACACACACACACACACACACACACACACACACACACACACACACACACACACACACACACACACACACACACACACACTTGCTTTATGTTTTGTAATTTTTGGTAGTGGATGGTAGTGAAATCTATCAGGAACAAAGCTCCACCCACAAGTTGTTTTGACATCTGGAATAAAACCAACAACTGAAGCCACCTTGTAAAAAGCCACTGTGCAGATTTTTTTTTCATGTGCTTATATCATCTGCCTAATTTTTCTGATGGTGTGCATGTGTTTCAACAAAAATTAGACAGTCCTGAGAATTAGTGCAGTCTAATGCCGGCGTCCCCACATTGGATCACTTGGGATGCATTGCATTGTCAGCCTCAATGACACCGTTTTGGTATCAATAACATTAGCCTAAACCAAATTTGAGACACTTTAAAGATGTTTTGAAACGTTTGTGCTCAGTAGCTGCTAATTATTTACGCACCAGATGTGTTGCAGCTGTTTTTTTGCAACTATGAATAGCAGAGGTCAGACACAGCTGCCGTGAACCAGTATCCATTTGGTCAATGTTGTGTGCATGTTGTCCAGATAAATAATGGGCTTTTGTGGCAAAAAGGAACTCATTTAGAAACCTAGAAATCTCTTGAGAAACTCAGGGTTAGCTGTATTTCAACTGGAGGAACCTCAGTCTAAATTTAGTTCCTAATCCTGAAAAGTCACTTGATGCCGCTGTGTTAATATTTTGTCATACAGAACTATCAAACCAGGCATTTCTTTTTCAATTTTGTGTTGGTCCGAATGCAACAACAACAACAACAACAGGGACTTTAAGATTTCAATTTCATGTTGGAGCCACCACCTTAACATTGTGCAGCACCTTCTGTGAGTTTTATTGTTTTCGAAACACATTAATGGCAAAAACCTGGTTTCCCCCAACGGCATCGATCTCTTCACAGCTGCTGGCAACGCAAGCCTGCAACCGACCAAACAGCAAACACACACACACACTCACACACATACACACACACAGAACATACAGCTACAGATAAGATGTAGTGATTGCATGGGCCATGGGGCAGCAGTCCAGAGATCATGCAGTATATAGATATCAGAGAAACATACAACAACTGTGCTGTGAGATGGAACAATGAACAAATGACACATACTAATAGATGTGTGTACACTTCACCTACTGTAAGTCCCCCCTCTCCATCTCAAACACACACACACACACACACACACACACACACACACACACACACACACACACACACACACACACATACACACACACACACACACACACACACACACACACACACACACACACACACACACACACACACACACACACACACATCGGCATCCTCTTGCCCAATAACCTTCTCCTTTCTGCCTTTCCTGCTGCAAACATAAATCCTTTGAGAAAGAGACAAACCATTAAATGAACTTCATCATAAAAATCCCTGAAATGATGATTCACAGTTGAAAATGTTCTTTAAAAAAAAAATCTTACTCTGTCATTGTTTCCAGTTATCCCTATATCCCTCTTTATTTGCCTTCATTTATTTTATTTTTTTAGGACTTAATTTTCTGACTTCACTCATCATGGATTGTCTTTGCAATCCTTTGAATCCTCAGCCACTTCAGCCAAATAACAATAATCCGAGAGAGTCAGACAGGAAATTAATGAAAGATATAAATCAAAATGCTCTTTCATAATCCTTGGAGAGGTCTATTAGAAGCTTTTTTGGGAACTATTTTGTTGTTTGCTTACTTCACACATGCAGCCTGACTTGCAAAATGAGGGGGAAAAAAATAAAATTATTTTAAAAAACGTTTGGGAATGAAATAAAGTCGACATGGGAGGAAAAATTCAATCAAAGAGAATATGAGACAATTTATTCATGTTTATGTCTCAAAGGCGGCAGAGTAAACTTTGCATGGCAACAGAGATGCAGGATGAATGTATGTATGTCTGGCTGATGTATGTATTTATCAGGATGATTTATTGATCAAAATGCATGTCAAAGCTAAACTATCAGATCTTTCCCCAAAGGTCACTGATATCACTATGTAGTAGCACTAAACTGCACACATTCCTTTTTAGTGTTTACCACTTCAAATCGAAGAAAACCCGAGGGATCAGAGTGGATCCATCAGCAGTTGTAACTCTAGTTTTCTCTGAATGGAGAGATTGCTCGCTTCTTAGTAGACCATTTGTATTTTCCCCCCTGAAGTATCAGTTTGTCACTTCCTGTATTTGGGCAGATCTAAAAGGTCTCTAGTTGGAACAGTTGTATTTTCCACATATTTTAACAACTGGAAGCTGCCTGTTCAATAGTTTATTAGTGCTCACTATTGTTTCTATATGCACTCACAGGGGATATATGGTCCATATATGTCTTCAATCAAATAATAATGACGAGTTTAGGTCTTTTAGGCGTGTTTATAGGGCACAGAACCCCCAGAGCCTTGTGTGTTTAAGTAGATCTGAGTGGAGCCATGCAGGGAAAGCAGTACAAGCACACACTGTGTTTCACTATGAACTCACAATGTAGAAATAAAGACAGTAAGACAGCTGCAGACTGCTTTGCTATATTCTGATTCATCCTAACTGTAAGCCAGTGACTCATGGGTGTGTATATTTTTAGTCATAATTTAATAGTTTAATTAGATTTATTATATTGCAGTTTGATGCATACAAATAAACATCACCCATTTCGGATGTTATGACTCAATTGAATGGATGTTGTCAGTGGTTATCAGCCTCATAGATTTGGGTTAGAAAGGGCCTGCTATGCCTACTAGTATATATAAATCATCCCATTGGAATAGGACAGTGGAACCTAACATTAGGTAATATGCCACCCTGTTAAGTACCTTTTGTTTATCATGTGGCAGCACTGTGGTTAAGGTCTGGTTAGCTCTAAGAAAAGATCATGGTTTGAGTCAAAATGATCAGTTTAAACGTGGTTAAATCGTCAGCTGTGAATGTAGTAAAATGTGTTGAAAATATCCAAAAGAAGGCAAACTATAGTCTCAAACTTTTGTCTCTTCCTTACCAAAAGCTAACTGTCCAGCTGTTCACTCAACCATCCTCTTCCTAACAAGGGAACAATCATCTTATTAACTCATCTTATCAACTCGTCTGAACTTCCCCAGTTCATAATTACTTGGGTCGCTAAATGTTGTCCATAACTCAAAGGGGTCCTCCACTTTACCAATGGATAATAACACCCTTCTGAACCTTTCAGAAAGTGAAGCAGACTCCTTCTTACTCATATCTATGAGGCTGATAACCATTAATTATACCCTCAAAGGGGGTGTATACATTTAACTGCAGATGCCTAAATAAGTAGTTTTTAAAAATGAATGAGAAAACCAACATAGCAGCTTCAACAATTAATGAAATGATAATAATAATAATGATAAAAAGGGCAACATATTATTTCACCATAAGATAAATACATATTTAAGAGAGCCCCATTACCCGATGTGCACCACTACCATGCTGTTACATCATAGGATCAGAAAGAAAAGGTAGAACTTAAAAAAAAAAAAAAAAAAAGTAAAATTAAGAAAGAAATTGGGACACAGAAGACAACAGGAGAAACATACTCCCAAACCAATTAAGGCTCCACAGTAACAAACAAATAAAACAAACATTGCCCCACTTCCAGCACAGCAGCAGACCGACCTGTAATTGAGTCTAGACATTCAACAATATCCCAAAATCAGTAGGCATTTGAGTGATTTTCATTTGCACAACAGCACCGTAGCAAGACAAGACTTTGGTGTTAACAGATGGCGCTGTAAAAGTCAGCGTCTCCTCAGTCTCTGCAGTCATGCATAAGTCCCTCTGCATGAGCACCTATTAGTTCTACTTCAGTCTTTTACACCATCTCATAAACCAGTGCAGACGATTTGCATTTGCAAACGTGTGTGTGTATGTTTATCCAGCGTAACTGTCTGCCTGACCACATATCATTAGAGCTAAGAGAGAAAATGTGTATTTCGTAATTTGGGTGAAGTGGACTTAATTTCAGCGGCCCCACAGTCCAGCAGCCGACGGTGGGTATCTTAACAATTGTCTGCTATTGAGATTGATAGTAAAATGGACGACTGGGCAGCAGTGAAGCATGCCAGGTGTGGGTTCATCAATCAAATCAAAGGGTGTTAAGAGACATGTCTCATGAACCAAATGGCTGGTTTTGTTGATGATGTCGAAAGAGCGTTTTAAAGTTTCATCAGTCACACCAGAGCGTGTCAATCATATCATCCACAGCTCCTATATTTATAGCCACGGGCTTTGAATGTATGCCGGCTGGTAGCTTCGCGTGTGTCCCACATAGCCGGGTCTTGAGTCAGCGTGCGCATGATAGTGAGTCTTTTGATGTATTTGGACACAGTTTGTTCTTGCAGGACAATTTATCATGTCTGCTGGCTCCCAGGGTGAGGAAACACAACATACACATCTCCCCTCCTCCCTGCAGGATAAAGCAGTGGGCTAACTGTCCAAATATCCAGGATTTATGGGGTGTAAAACATCTAGCTGGCTCCACAGCGCATCACTTCAGCCGGGTTTGGGCAAAAAAGTTCCAAGAAATGCTACTATTGCATTTCTTGTGCATTTATCTGGCAGCAGTAAATACAGTAGTAAAACACATCTGGATTTACACGCATGTGTTTGTAGTTATTGATTAAAGTTGTGCAGAGCTTTGCTAAGAATCTGCTGAATCTACCAAACTTCACATAGAGTACTTACTGTTAAGGTAGCCTGAATACTATCGGTGCTGTGGAGCAATATTTAGTGGAGCGGGTCTCCTTCTTTAAGTATCATTTTTCTGCTAGCATGCACATTAGTAATTCACGGAGAACCACAACAATCCAGCAAAAAAACCAAACAAACAAACAAAACAAGAAAGAAGTCCACTGCTGAGCAATTAATTGATTCAACGACAAAACTGCTGCCTTATATCCCACCTGCACTCCATTTAAGTGGATCCCCCCCCCTTCCCTTGCTGGGATGTAAAAAGTAGCATGCCGGCATTTCAAGTAGGACACAGCCACTGTTAAAAATATAAGGCTATTTGTAGTAAAGAAATGATTTCTCCTGCAGAGGCAAATAAAAGGCAGAAAATAATCACCACGGTCTCTGTGGTCCTAGCAAATAGAAACCCTGAGTCGTGACAAAATGTCTAATTAACCAAAAGTTAAAACACCTGTGTGGGTTAATCACAGATGTGTGGGTTAATCACAGATGTGTGTATTCACAGAGAGGACGTTTCAAGAAACTGAGGATCACAAATACTTGTATTACTTTTACTTGTGTATCTGCTTTTCTTTTGAAATAGAAGAAATAATCAGAAGCAGGTGAAGAGGCAGGTGAAGTACTTTCAAGCAAAGATAGAAATTCCTGGATACACAATCATTTCAATTTTTACTCCAGCTAAAGAAATTGATCGCTGAACAAGAAGTGGATGTCTTGGATTTTTAGTTGTCTGTCATGAAATTGCAGTATCGACTTTGTTTGTTTGTGTCTATCAATTGCTTCTCTGTTTGTATCCACCTTCCTTCTGTAATATGCTGCATTATACTGTGCACACATTCATGAATAACTACTGTAGGTGTGAAGCTTATGAGAGAGCACACACACACACACACACATACACACACACTTTCAAATAACAATGACACTCTGTTGTTATGACTATAATTATCTTTCCTGTGCCTTCACAGAATGGTAAATATTATATCTCTCTACAAAAAGATAAATTACATGGTTCAATCTTTGTAAAAACGCTCTGATTGTGCTCCTTTTTTTTCATTTTTTCCCTTTTGTGCAATTTTCAAACAGTCTCACCTTATGAATGTGGCAACATCATCAAATAGCACCTATTGACTTTAAATGTTTTAGCTCAGTTTTTAAATCCTTTTTCAAAATTCTGTTAAAAACACTCATTAAAAAAATAAATTAAATCAGTTTCATGCATTGAATACATTTAGTATAATAGTAAATAGTTGAATTTATGCTCAAGTACTGGATTATTAGACACACACAGTTCCCATGAATGTTGGATGCATTTGGTGTTAGCGTGATAAACAAATTCAGTACTTGTGAGAAAGTTATTATTATACTTGTACAAGACATATTCAGGTCACAGATGGTCCACAGCTTCATACTTATGGAGGATTCATTTTGAGACATGATGGACTTTGTAGACATAAAAATGATTTCCAAGTGTCTTCGGGGATGCTACACGTCTCAACTTAACCACTTTGATTATTGATTTCATACAAATATAGTTCATTTTAAAAGGAAGAAGACATAAAGGAATTCTTGTAATGTTAGGAGGGGAAAAAATGGAAGTAGAGTCTTTATTCTACTTCTAAGTCAGCCCACTGTGGGACTTCTGCAGTGATGTGTAGCTGTGAACCACAGAGCCACCTCACACTGCTCCACTGGGGTCGTCTTAACTACATTTGCCGAAGCGAGCTTGACCACAGAGCTCTGCAAAGTTAAAGCCGAGCTGCAGTCGTCCTCGTCGCTGCAGGACATGTCAGCTGTACATCAAAGAGTCCTGAAGACAGTGGAGGCAGAAAGACTGGATCACCTGACTACCTGTGTGTGTGTGTGTGTGTGTGTGTGTGTGTGTGTGTGTGTGTAATCAGTATCTGCTTTTATGAGCAAGTATTTACAGTGTACGGGCAGTGATCAGTAATCAATATACAATAGCTGTTCAGTCTATTAGAGTATGTGCTGGATGATGTGAAGAAACATCTCCAAAACTGCCTTCCGTAATGGATTCTTATCTTTTTTACTTTCTATCTCCTGTTCCTCCTCTCTCTGGTATTATCTCTAAATCATTGTATAATATTTCGTTTTTGACTCCAGACACGCAGACATTTTGAAAGATTTTTCTCTGATCTGTTAGCTCATATAGATCTGTCAATGTTCTGGGTTTCTATTATTCTGTCTGTCTTTCAAAAATTCATTTTATTTTTATCTTCTATCATTCCATCGATCTTTCTATTATTCCAGTGTTCTGTTATTTTAACATTTTATCTACTGCTCTAATGTTCATTCTGTCCATCGACTGTTCATCTATCAGTCATTCTATTGTTCTACTGTTCTATCAACCATTCTACTGTTCTATCAGTCATTCTATTGTTCTATCAACCATTCTACTGTTCTATCAGTCATTCTACTGTTCTATCAACCATTCTACTGTTCTATCAACCATTCTATCAACCATTCTACTGTTCTATCAACCATTCTACTGTTCTATCAACCGTTCTACTGTTCTATCAGCCATTCTACTGTTCTAACAGTCATTCTATTGTTCTATCAACCATTCTACTGTTCTCTCGGCCATTCTACTGTTCTATCTGTCATTCTACTGTTCTATCAACCATTCTACTGTTCTATCAGTCATTCTACTGTTCTATCAACCATTCTACTGTTCTATCAACCATTCTACTGTTCTATCTGTCATTCTACTGTTCTATCAACC
Source organism: Scomber scombrus (assembly GCF_963691925.1). Taxonomy (NCBI): domain Eukaryota; kingdom Metazoa; phylum Chordata; class Actinopteri; order Scombriformes; family Scombridae; genus Scomber; species Scomber scombrus. The sequence goes on from NC_084981.1 coordinate 26,788,452, forward strand.
ATTCTACTGTTCTATCAACCATTCTACTGTTCTATCAGTCATTCTACTGTTCTATCTGCCATTCTACTGTTCTATCAGTCATTCTACTGTTCTATCTGCTATTCTACTGTTCTATCAGTCATTCTACTGTTCTATCTGCCATTCTACTGTTCTATCAGTCATTCTACTGTTCTATCTGCTATTCTACTGTTCTATCAGTCATTCTACTGTTCTATCAGTCATTCTACTGTTCTATCTGCCATTGTACTGTTCTATCAACCATTCTACTGTTCTATCGGTCATTCTACTGTTCTATCGGCCATTCTACTGTTCTATCAGCCATTCTACTGTTCTATCAGCCATTCTACTGTTCTATCTGCCATTCTACTGTTCTATCGGCCATTCTACTGTTCTATCAACCATTCTACTGTTCTATCTGCCATTCTACTGTTCTATCAGCCATTGTACTGTTCTATCAACAATTCTATTGTTCTATCGGCCATTCTACTGTTCTATCGGCCATTCTACTGTTCTATCAACCATTCTACTGTTCTATCAACAATTCTATTGTTCTATCGGCCATTCTACTGTTCTATCAGCCATTCTACTGTTCTATCAGCCATTGTACTGTTCTATCAACAATTCTATTGTTCTATCTGCCATTCTACTGTTCTATCTGCCATTCTACTGTTCTATCAGTCATTCTACTGTTCTATCAGCCATTCTACTGTTCTATCAGTCATTCTACTGTTCTATCAACCATTATACTGTTCTATCAGCCATTCTACTGTCATATCTGCCATTCTACTGTTCTATCTGTCATTCTTCTGTTCTATCTGTCATTCTTCTGTTCTATCAGTCATTCTACTGTTCTATCAGCCATTCTATTGTTCTATCGGCCATTCTACTGTTCTATCAGCCATTCTACTGTTCTATCTGCCATTCTACTGTTCTATCAACAATTCTACTGTTCTATCAGCCATTGTACTGTTCTATCAACAATTCTATTGTTCTATCAGGGATTCTACTGTTCTATCAGCCATTCTACTGTTCTATCATTCTACTTTCATCATACTATTGATAGGTTCTATCTCTTTACCCAAGATGAATGTCACCCAACTATTCTATTGGTTTTTATTGTTCTTTCTCGTGTTCTATCCATCCCTCTATCTTTCTATTTTTCTGTCTCCCATTCCATCATTCTATCTTTCATTATATTGTTCTATCCTTTTGGCGTTCTGTAGTTCTATCGCTCTAGCACTCATAAATCACATAGTACAGTCCAGAACTGCTCTGTGTGGACAGCGCCCTGAGATACCTTCTGTTGTGATTCGGTGCTATATAAATAAAACTGACTGGACTCGACTAATGTTCAATCATTCCATTTGATTATTGTTCATCCATTATATATTTATCATTCTATCATTCTTTTATATTATCCATTGTTCTCTCCATCTTTATATTACTGAGCCCCCCTGGGTTCAGGCACAGTTTTGAAATCTGTGCGCAGGGATTCGTATTTCGAGGGCACAGATTATGAATCCGAGAGAACATTTTACAACCCAGAGTACAGATTTACACAGATTTTTTCCCCATTTTTTCCTCCATATTATATTCTTCTATTTCTCTTTCGTTATAGTGCTCTACATTTGTATTTATTCTCTTTCTTTCCAGTGCTCTATACTGTTGTTTTCCCCCATCCATTCACGTCTATCACCCCAACCATACTAACCATGTTGCATTGCTTCATCTGTGCATGCATGTTAAGCTTCATATATGTGTAAACCTGGCATTTAGCGTTAGTCTTTAGAGGGAAAAAACAAAATCAGGGCAGAGAGAAACACACACCCCTGCATTCCTTACAATGCCTGCACCCGAGCTTCCACTCAATATTTTCTGAGCTATTCTTTCACTCACTGGCATCAATTCAAAAGTGTGTGAGTACAACATGTGTGTGACTAATGCATCCTCATCCTTGGCAAGGCCTCGCCAAGAGCACAGCAACCCACAGAGATTTCTAGAGAAAGACATAAAAAGAACTCTCCACGCTCCCGACTGTATTGGAGCTCCTTGTGAGGGTGTGAGACACCGCCAAGAGGTAAGAAGTACCGTCAATAGTCAGAGCGTTAACCAGGGGTGCAAAAAGCAGGCAGGAAGAAAGCCTCTGTGTACTGTCGGAGAGCGAGAACTGAGCAAGAGTGAAGGAATGCTGTCATGTTTCGGGGCTTTTTTTTTTTTTTGTGGTATTTTTGTTTTATGTTTTCATTTATTTATTTCGGAGGCGGTTGTCCTTAAACATTATACAGTTGTAAAGTTTTCCAGTCTAACAAAAGAAGAAGAAGAAAACTACAGCCACAAGCAAAACAGTTTCAATAGCGGTGGTAAAAACTGTAAAAGAAAATGTTCTAAAGTTTAGTTTTTGGTGTTTTGACTTTTAGAGTTTGTACTTTTATGGAATAGTTCAAAGGAAATCCGTTAGCTTCAGATAATGCAGTTACTCGTCTTTGCGCTATAAATTGAACAATACTGCTGCTGAGTTGAATGGACAGCCCTCCCTTTCACTAAGAAAAACATTTATTTTTACTAAGTTCTTTTTTCCTCATCTTCCTCCCTAAAGAATTAATCAGTTCAGATTCAGTTCAGATACTCTTTTTATGGCAAAAACTGTCAATGGGAAGAAATAATATCCTCTGTTATCATAAATGAAAGCATCCTAGGGGGAAAAGAAAAAAAAGGCTTTTGTATAAGAAGTTATTTGACAATTGACCCTAAAAGTGATGTCAAGCTGATGTTTTTGGGGGAGAAAGTTGCGATTATGTACACACCAGAATAATAAGCAGCTCTCTCGCTTTATCCGACTGTAACTTGCAATGCAGTGATATGACCAGGAAGTCAGGAAAACATATTACTTAAAACCCCTTTTTTGTAGTTTGACATAGTTTCACCAAAAGTTGCATTTAAACTATCTTCAATCAAAGTTATTTATTTGTAATTGCAGTGTTGTTATGTTGGGTTGCACTATATTACAGATGTTCACATGAGTTTATACATAACGCAATAGCTGAGAATGAGTGCATCTTGAATATTAACTTTATGGCATGTTTTGACAGTGCATTAGTCTTTTAATGCTTATTTGATGTGTACAGACTTTGCCTGGCATGATGGATTTTCCTGAAATGCCAAACCCTGTTCTCGTCTTCCGCTCTCAGCAGGCTCAAGCAAAACCTTCAAAGGAGAGTAGAGAGATTTTCACTGACTGGCTGGCCTCGAGGTTGAATACAGCAGAGGAGAACTGAACAGTGCAGACATACTTAAACATACCAGCAGAATACTTTTTCTCCTCTCTGTCTGATACATTTTATATTATCTGTAGGATTTGTGAGGAATAGGGAAAAGAGATAAAAGAGACGCCAAATGTTAATTAGCACTACAAGTTAAGAAACAAACACTAGTATTATAGCACTGCAATTTATTCAGTATTGTCACATTTGAGACTCAATTCTGCTTTGAAACCTAATAGTACTTTGGAAATGTATACATTGAAACTAGGGATGAAGGGAAATAATTGCCCAGCTCTTAGTCTGTTTAGTCCATTAGTCTCTAATTCTGTCTGGGTTCTGCTTGAGAGGCACCACTATGCTAATGCAACACAATTTGTACACAAGCTTCATGATTTAAATTGCTTAAATACAGCATTTTTCTATAACTTATTTAATAGGAGAAATACTTACATCGTCTGAATTTGAATCCTTTACTTATATTTCTGATATGGAGCCATCATTGCCATATTCATTATAAGATATGAGGCACAATAGGTGTGAAACAGGTGCAGAAGGTCCACGCATAGTTTGGTGAAGATTAAGTGGGTCATTTCTAATCATGATTAATCCTCAAGGTTCAATTTATTCATCAGTGGAAGCATAGAAATTACACTGTTCCCATCCTAATCAACCAACACTGATTACCAAATATAGGGAATAATTATCCACTACATAAAACCTTAAAGTACATTTATTATCCATTGTTGCCAATACAAATAAAAGTCTTTCAAAAATTCATTTTATTTTTAACTTCTATCATTCCATCGATCTTTCTATTGTTCCAGTGTTCTGTTATTTTAACATTTTATCTACTGCTCTAATGTTCATTCTGTCCATCTACTGTTCTATCAGCCATTCTACTGTTCTATCAGCCATTCTACTGTTCTATCAGTCATTCTACTGTTCTATCAGCCATTGTACTGTTCTATCAGTCATTCTACTGTTCTATCAGCCATTCTACTGTTCTATCGGCTATTCTACTGTTCTATCAGCCATTGTACTGTTCTATCAGCCATTCTACTGTTCTATCAGTCATTATACTGTTCTATCAGCCATTGTACTGTTCTATCAGCCATTCTACTGTTCTATCAGCCATTATACTGTTCTATCAGCCATTCTACTGTTCTATCAACCATTCTACTGTTCTATCAGCCATTTTACTGTTCTATCAACCATTCTACTGTTCTATCAGTCATTCTACTGTTCTATCAGCCATTGTACTGTTCTATCAACCATTCTACTGTTCTATCAGCCATTGTACTGTTCTATTAGGCATTCTACTGTTCTATCAGCCATTGTACTGTTCTATTAGGCATTCTACTGTTCTATCAGCCATTCTACTGTTCTATTAGGCATTCTACTGTTCTATTAGGCATTCTACTGTTCTATCAGTCATTCTACTGTTCTATCTGCCATTCTACTGTTCTATTAGGCATTCTACTGTTCTATTAGGCATTCTACTGTTCTATCAGCCATTCTACTGTTCTATCTGCCATTCTACTGTTCTATTAGGCATTCTACTGTTCTATCAGTCATTCTACTGTTCTATCAGTCATTCTACTGTTCTATCAGTCATTGTACTGTTCTATCAGCCATTCTACTGTTCTATTAGGCATTCTATAGTTCTCTCAACCATTCTACTGTTCTATCAATGATTCTACTGTTCTATCAACAATTCTACTGTTCTATCAACAATTCTATTGTTCTATCAGAGATTTTACTGTTCTATCAACCATTCTACTGTTCTATCAACAATTCTATTGTTCTATCAGGGAAATACAAATAAAAGTTTGTCCAAAATGTTCACCTTGTCCCAATGTCAACAGAACATAGGTTAACCCATTCACTTCAATATATCTACTCTTGCATGAAATCTTGTGAAAAAACTGTGAAAGTAACCAAATATATACAGTATATTATCAATATTAAAGAAAACTACACGTCTTCAAACATACCTGAAGCACTATGGTAACAGAGATATTCTGCTACTGAACTTTATTTTTGGAAACACTGCCATGGGAAACTGAGAGTAAGAGAGAGAGAATGAGAAAGTGAAAGAGAGGGTTGTCTTAGTGATGGATGAAATCAGCGGCTGATGCAGGGAGACAGAGTGTGATAGTCTTGACAAAACGACAGGAAGAAACAGACTGTTCCAGAACAAACAGTTATCCGGGGGAAAAAGGTTTTTAAAAAAAATTAAGCTGAGAGGTCAGAAGAAAGCAGCTTGAGGGCATTGTGATGGATACGGAGGTGGTGAAAGTTTTCCAGGTTAGAAACCAGCCTGAAACAAGTCCTTCAGTATATAAAATCACTACAGTGGTCATCTAATAAACATAATAAACTACAAAAAAGGAAAATCCTAGTTAGCGTAGACTGAGAAAGATAGAAAAAGATAAAAGCCATACATATATGTGGTAATAACCTCCATTCAAACTAAAGTAAATGACCATTGATTGACCTGCATTGCATCAATTAATAAAGTCAAACCTTAATATGAGTGCGAGTGTGTTCGTAGGTGTCCGCACAATCACACATCCATTTCACTGTATGTTCCAGAAAAGACAAGAGTGTTTTTTTTTTTTTAGCACTCTCTAATTGAAAGAAAAATGGTAATGGAAGCACTTAGGAGAGCCGAGAGTGGAGTGGGGTCAGTTGACAAAGAACGACTGCAGTGTGAGAGCACGGGCACAAAGTGGTAAATGTCATGTCGATGGCAGAGAGAGAGAGAGAGAGAGAGAGAGAGACAGAGAGAGAGAGAGAGAGAGAGAGAGAGAGAGAGAGAGACGTGGAGGAGGGAGACAGAGAGGAGGTGGTAACCATTCTTCTCTGCTCATCACATACCGAGCTCAGAGGTGAAATCTTCAGAAAGGTTTCTTACCTTGTTACCGTGTTGGAACATCGCACCATCTGACAGGCGCAGGAGTTTAACTCTGCATAATTATATTTAAATACTTGCATTCAGCTCAAAGCTTAAAAAGTGTGATGGACTATTTTAAAAGAATCTCCTCTATGCATATGAAGATTTTTCTATATATTTTTTTCCTTTTTTAAAATCAGCTACTTGAAGCTTTTTGTGTCTCTTGAGGATCTTTGAATATTAAATTAAACCTCCAAAAACTAAAATTAAAAAGCACCGATCTTTGATTTAAAATGCTCACAAATATACCATCAAGTGTACAGAGAGCATCATGTTTATACCGACACATGCAGAGCCCGATTTCCCATTCAGCAGTCCAGTGTGGCACAGGGAGATTAATCCAGTGCTTATGTAATCTTTCTCTCATCCTTTTCTCAGCGGGGCATAATTATGCAACGCTGTGTGTGTGTGTGTGTGTGTGTGTGT